>NC_092412.1:6053077-6361606 GCF_040894005.1 Engystomops pustulosus | reverse complement strand
ACTGAGTATAGATTATATACAGTATATAATATAATATAGCAGCACTGAGTATAGATTATATACAGTACATAATATAATACAGCAGCACTGAGTGTACATTATATACAGTACATAATATAATACAGCAGCACTGAGTGTACATTATATACAGTACATAATATAATACAGCAGCACGAAGTGTAGACTATAAACAGTATATAATATAATATAGCAGCACTGAGTATAGATTATATACAGTACATAATATAATACAGCAGCACTGAGTGTACATTATATACAGTACATAATATAATACAGCAGCACTGAGTGTACATTACATACAGTACATAATATAATACAGCAGCACTGAGTGTAGATTATATACAGTACATAATATAATACAGCAGCACTGAGTGTAGATTATATACTGTACATAATATAATACAGCAGCACTGAGTGTACATTATATACAGTACATAATATAATACAGCAGCACTGAGTGTACATTATATACAGTATATAATATAATATAGCAGCACTGAGTATAGATTATATACAGTACATAATATAATACAGCAGCACTGAGTGTACATTATATACAGTACATAATATAATACAGCAGCACTGAGTGTAGATTATATACAGTACATAATGTAATACAGCAGCACTGAGTGTAGATTATATACTGTACATAATATAATACAGCAACACTGAGTGTAGATTATATACAGTATATAATATAATACAGCAGCACTGAGTATAGATTATATACTGCACATAATATAATACAGCAGCACTGAGTGTAGATTATATACAGTACATAATATAATACAGCAGCACTGAGTGTAGATTATATACAGTACATAATATAATACAGCAGCACTGAGTGTAGATTATATACAGTACATAATATAATACAGCAGCACTGAGTGTAGATTATATACAGTATATAATATAATACAGCAGCACTGAGTATAGATTATATACTGCACATAATATAATACAGCAGCACTGAGTGTAGATTATATACAGTACATAATATAATACAGCAGCACTGAGTGTAGATTATATACAGTACATAATATAATACAGCAGCACTGAGTTTAGATTATATACAGTATATAATATAATACAGCAGCACTGAGTGTAGATTATATACAGTACATAATATATTACAGCAGTACTGAGTGTAGATTATATACAGTACATAATATAATACAGCAGCACTGAGTATAGATTATATACTGTACATAATATAATACAGCAGCACTGAGTGTAGATAATATACTGTACATAATATAATACAGCAGCACTGAGTGAAAATTATATACAGTACATAATATAATACAGCAGCACTGAGTGTAGATTATATACAGTACATAATGTAATACAGCAGCACTGAGTGTAGATTATATACAGTATATAATATAATACAGCAGCACTGAGTGTAGATTATATACAGTATATAATATAATACAGCAGCACTGAGTGTAGATTATATACAGTACATAATATAATACAGCAGCACTGAGTGTAGATTATATACTGTATATAATATAATACAGCAGCACTGAGTGTAGATTATATACAGTACATAATATAATACTGCAGCACTGAGTGTAGATTATATACAGTACATAATATAATACAGCAGCACTGAGTGTAGATCATATACAGTACATAATATAATACAGCAGCACTGAGTGTAGATTATATACAGTAAATAATATAACACAGCAGCACTGAGTGTAGATAATATACAGTACATAATATAATACAGCAGCACTGAGTGTAGATTATATACAGTACATAATATAATACAGCAGCACTGAGTGTAGATTATATACAGTACATAATATAATACAGCAGCACTGAGTGTAGATTACATACAGTACATAATATAATACAGCAGCACTGAGTTTAGATTATATACTGTACATAATATAATACAGCAGCACTGAGTGTACATTATATACTGTACATAATATAATATAGCAGCACTGAGTGTAGATTATATACAGTACATAATATAATACAGCAGCACTGAGTGTAGATTATATACAGTACATAATGTAATACAGCAGCACTGAGTGTAGATTATATACAGTATATAATATAATACAGCAGCACTGAGTGTAGATTATATACAGTACATAATATAATACAGCAGCACTGAGTATAGATTATATACAGTACATAATATAATACAGCAGCACTGAGTGTAGATTATATACAGTATATAATATAATACAGCAGCACTGAGTGTAGACTATATACAGTATATAATATAATACAGCAGCACTGAGTGTAGATTATATACAGTACATAATATAATACAGCAGCACTGAGTGTAGATTATATACAGTACATAATATAATACAGCAGCACTGAGTGTAGATTACATACAGTACATAATATAATACAGCAGCACTGAGTTTAGATTATATACTGTACATAATATAATACAGCAGCACTGAGTGTAGATTATATACAGTACATAATGTAATACAGCAGCACTGAGTGTAGATTATATACTGTACATAATATAATACAGCAACACTGAGTGTAGATTATATACAGTATATAATATAATACAGCAGCACTGAGTATAGATTATATACTGCACATAATATAATACAGCAGCACTGAGTGTAGATTATATACAGTACATAATATAATACAGCAGCACTGAGTGTAGATTATATACAGTACATAATATAATACAGCAGCACTGAGTGTAGATTATATACAGTACATAATATAATACAGCAGCACTGAGTTTAGATTATATACAGTATATAATATAATACAGCAGCACTGAGTGTAGATTATATACAGTACATAATATATTACAGCAGTACTGAGTGTAGATTATATACAGTACATAATATAATACAGCAGCACTGAGTATAGATTATATACTGTACATAATATAATACAGCAGCACTGAGTGTAGATAATATACTGTACATAATATAATACAGCAGCACTGAGTGAAAATTATATACAGTACATAATATAATACAGCAGCACTGAGTGTAGATTATATACAGTACATAATGTAATACAGCAGCACTGAGTGTAGATTATATACAGTATATAATATAATACAGCAGCACTGAGTGTAGATTATATACAGTACATAATATAATACAGCAGCACTGAGTGTACATTATATACAGTACATAATATAATACAGCAGCACGAAGTGTAGTCTATAAACAGTACATAATATAATACAGCAGCACTGAGTGTAGATTATATACAGTACATAATATAATACAGCAGCACTGAGTGTAGATTATATACAGTACTTAATATAATACAGAAGCACTGAGTGTAGATTATATACAGTACATAATGTAATACAGCAGCACTGAGTGTAGATTATATACAGTATATAATATAATACAGCAGCACTGAGTGTAGATTATATACAGTACATAATGTAATACAGCAGCACTGAGTGTAGATTATATACAGTACATAATATAATACAGCAACACTGAGTGTAGATTATATACAGTACATAATATAATACAGCAGCACTGAGTATAGATTATATACAGTACATAATATAATACAGCAGCACTGAGTGTAGATTATATACAGTATATAATATAATACAGCAGCACTGAGTGTAGACTATATACAGTATATAATATAATACAGCAGCACTGAGTGTAGATTGTATACTGTATATAATATAATACAGCAGCACTGAGTGTACATTATATACAGTACATAATATAATACAGCAGCACTGAGTGTAGACTATATACAGTATATAATATAATACAGCAGCACTGAGTGTAGATTATATACAGTACATAATATAATACAGCAGCACTGAGTGTAGATTATATACAGTACATAATATAATACAGCAGCACTGAGTGTAGATCATATACAGTACATAATATAATACAGCAGCACTGAGTGTAGATTATATACAGTACATAATATAATACAGCAACACTGAGTGTAGATTATATACAGTACATAATATAATACAGCAGCACTGAGTGTAGATTATATACTGTACATAATATAATACAGCAGCACTGAGTGTACATTATATACAGTACATAATATAATACAGCAGCACTGAGTGTACATTATATACAGTATATAATATAATATAGCAGCACTGAGTGTAGATTATATACAGTACATAATATAATACAGCAGCACTGAGTGTACATTATATACAGTACATAATATAATACAGCAGCACTGAGTGTAGATTATATACAGTACATAATATAATACAGCAGCACTGAGTGTAGATTATATACTGTACATAATATAATACAGCAACACTGAGTGTAGATTATATACAGTATATAATATAATACAGCAGCACTGAGTATAGATTATATACAGTACATAATATAATACAGCAGCACTGAGTGTAGATTATATACAGTACATAATATAATACAGCAGCACTGAGTGTAGATTATACACAGTACATAATATAATACAGCAGCACTGAATGTAGATTATATACTGCACATAATATAATACAGCAGCACTGAGTGTAGATTATATACAGTACATAATATAATACAGCAGCACTGAGTGTAGATTATACACAGTACATAATATAATACAGCAGCACTGAATGTAGATTATATACAGTACATAATATAATACAGCAGCACTGAGTGTAGATTATATACAGTACATAATATAATATAGCAGCACTGAGTGTAGATTATATACAGTACATAATATAATACAGCAGCACTGAGTGTAGATTATATACAGTACATAATATAATACAGCAGCACTGAGTGTAGATTATATACAGTACATAATATAATACAGCAGCACTGAGTGTAGATTATATACAGTACATAATATAATATAGCAGCACTGAGTGTAGATTATATACAGTACATAATATAATACAGCAGCACTGAGTGTAGATTATATACAGTACATAATATAATACAGCAGCACTGAGTGTAGATTATATACAGTACATAATATAATACAGCAGCACTGAGTGTAGATTATATACAGTACATAATATAATACAGCAGCACTGAGTGTAGATTATATACAGTGCATAATATAATACAGCAGCACTGAGTGTAGACTATATACAGTATATAATATAATACAGCAGCACTGAGTGTAGATTATATACAGTACATAATATAATACAGCAGCACTGAGTGTACATTATATACAGTATATAATATAATATAGCAGCACTGAGTATAGATTATATACAGTACATAATATAATACAGCAGCACTGAGTGTAGATTATATACAGTGCATAATATAATACAGCAGCACTGAGTGTAGACTATATACAGTATATAATATAATACAGCAGCACTGAGTGTAGATTATATACAGTACATAATATAATACAGCAGCACTGAGTGTACATTATATACAGTATATAATATAATATAGCAGCACTGAGTATAGATTATATACAGTACATAATATAATACAGCAGCACTGAGTGTACATTATATACAGTACATAATATAATACAGCAGCACTGAGTGTACATTATATACAGTACATAATATAATACAGCAGCACGAAGTGTAGACTATAAACAGTATATAATATAATACAGCAGCACTGAGTGTAGATTATATACAGTACATAATATAATACAGCAGCACTGAGTGTAGATTATATACTGTACATAATATAATACAGCAGCACTGAGTGTACATTATATAAAGTACATAATATAATACAGCAGCACTGAGTGTACATTATATACAGTATATAATATAATATAGCAGCACTGAGTATAGATTATATACAGTACATAATATAATACAGCAGCACTGAGTGTACATTATATACAGTACATAATATAATACAGCAGCACTGAGTGTAGATTATATACAGTACATAATGTAATACAGCAGCACTGAGTGTAGATTATATACTGTACATAATATAATACAGCAACACTGAGTGTAGATTATATACAGTATATAATATAATACAGCAGCACTGAGTATAGATTATATACTGCACATAATATAATACAGCAGCACTGAGTGTAGATTATATACAGTACATAATATAATACAGCAGCACTGAGTGTAGATTATATACAGTACATAATATAATACAGCAGCACTGAGTGTAGATTATATACAGTACATAATATAATACAGCAGCACTAAGTTTAGATTATATACAGTATATAATATAATACAGCAGCACTGAGTGTAGATTATATACAGTATATAATATAATACAGCAGCACTGAGTGTAGATTATATACAGTACATAATATATTACAGCAGTACTGAGTGTAGATTATATACAGTACATAATATATTACAGCAGCACTGAGTATAGATTATATACTGTACATAATATAATACAGCAGCACTGAGTGTAGATAATATACTGTACATAATATAATACAGCAGCACTGAGTGAAAATTATATACAGTACATAATATAATACAGCAGCACTTAGTGTAGATTATATACAGTACATAATGTAATACAGCAGCACTGAGTGTAGATTATATACAGTATATAATATAATACAGCAGCACTGAGTGTAGATTATATACAGTACATAATATAATACAGCAGCACTGAGTGTAAATTATATACAGTATATAATATAATATAGCAGCACTGAGTGTAGATTATATATAGTACATAATATAATACAGCAGCACTGAGTGTAGATTATATACTGTATATAATATAATACAGCAGCACTGAGTGTAGATTATATACAGTACATAATATAATACAGCAGCACTGAGTATAGATTATATATAGTACATAATATAATACAGCAGCACTGAGTGTAGATTATATACAGTATATAATATAATACAGCAGCAATGAGTGTAGACTATATACAGTATATAATATAATACAGCAGCACTGAGTGTAGATTATATACAGTACATAATATAAAACAGCAGCACTGAGTGTAGATTATATACAGTACATAATATAATACAGCAGCACTGAGTGTAGATCATATACAGTACATAATATAATACAGCAGCACTGAATGTAGATTATATACAGTACGTAATATAATACAGCAGCACTGAGTGTAGATTATATACAGTACAAAATATAATACAGCAGCACTGAGTGTAGATTATATACAGTATATAATATAATACAGCAGCACTGAGTGTAGATTATATACAGTACATAATATAATACAGCAGCACTGAGTGTAGATTATAGACTGTACATAATATAATACAGCAGCACTGAGTGTAGATTATATACAGTACATAATATAATACAGCAGCACTGAGTGTAGATTACATACAGTACATAATATAATACAGCAGCACTGAGTTTAGATTATATACTGTACATAATATAATACAGCAGCACTGAGTGTACATTATATACTGTACATAATATAATACAGCAGCACTGAGTGTAGATTATATACAGTACATAATATAATACAGCAGCACTGAGTGTAGATTATATACAGTACATAATGTAATACAGCAGCACTGAGTGTAGATTATATACAGTATATAATATAATACAGCAGCACTGAGTGTAGATTATATACAGTACATAATATAATACAGCAGCACTGAGTATAGATTATATACAGTACATAATATAATACAGCAGCACTGAGTGTAGATTATATACAGTATATAATATAATACAGCAGCACTGAGTGTAGACTATATACAGTATATAATATAATACAGCAGCACTGAGTGTAGATTACATACTGTATATAATATAATACAGCAGCACTGAGTGTACATTATATACAGTACATAATATAATACAGCAGCACTGAGTGTAGACTATATACAGTATATAATATAATACAGCAGCACTGAGTGTAGATCATATACAGTACATAATATAATACGGCAGCACTGAGTGTAGATTATATACAGTATATAATATAATACAGCAGCACTGAGTGTAGATTATATACAGTACATAATATAATACAGCAGCACTGAGTGTAGATTATATACTGTACATAATATAATACAGCAGCACTGAGTGTAGATTATATACAGTACATAATATAATACAGCAGCACTGAGTGTACATTATATACAGTATATAATATAATATAGCAGCACTGAGTGTAGATTATATACAGTACATAATATAATACAGCAGCACTGAGTGTACATTATATACAGTACATAATATAATACAGCAGCACTGAGTGTAGATTATATACAGTACATAATGTAATACAGCAGCACTGAGTGTAGATTATATACAGTACATAATATAATACAGCAGCACTGAGTGTAGATTGTATACTGTACATAATATAATACAGCAACACTGAGTGTAGATTATATACAGTATATAATATAATACAGCAGCACTGAGTGTAGATTATATACTGCACATAATATAATACAGCAGCACTGAGTGTAGATTATATACAGTACATAATGTAATACAGCAGCACTGAGTGTAGATTATATACAGTACATAATATAATACAGCAGCACTGAGTGTAGATTGTATACTGTACATAATATAATACAGCAACACTGAGTGTAGATTATATACAGTATATAATATAATACAGCAGCACGGAGTGTAGATTATATACTGCACATAATATAATACAGCAGCACTGAGTGTAGATTATATACAGTACATAATATAATACAGCAGCACTGAGTGTAGATTATACACAGTACATAATATAATACAGCAGCACTGAGTGTAGACTATATACAGTATATAATATAATACAGCAGCACTGAGTGTAGATTATATACAGTACATAATATAATACAGCAGCACTGAGTGTAGATTATATACTGTACATAATATAATACAGCAGCACTGAGTGTACGTTATGTACAGTACATAATATAATAAAGCAGCACTGAGTGTACATTATATACAGTATATAATATAATATAGCAGCACTGAGTGTAGATTATATACAGTACATAATATAATACAGCAGCACTGAGTGTACATTATATACAGTACATAATATAATACAGCAGCACTGAGTGTAGATTATATACAGTACATAATATAATACAGCAGCACTGAGTGTAGATTATATACTGTACATAATATAATACAGCAGCACTGAGTGTAGATAATATACTGTACATAATATAATACAGCAGCACTGAGTGTAGATTATATACAGTATATAATATAATACAGCAGCACTGAGTGTAGACTATATACAGTACATAATATAATACAGCAGCACTGAGTGTAGATTATATACAGTATATTATATAATACAGCAGCACTGAGTTTAGATTATATACAGTATATAATATAATACAGCAGCAATGAGTGTAGACTATATACAGTATATAATATAATACAGCAGCACTGAGTGTAGATTATATACAGTACATAATATAAAACAGCAGCACTGAGTGTAGATTATATACAGTACATAATATAATACAGCAGCACTGAGTGTAGATCATATACAGTACATAATATAATACAGCAGCACTGAATGTAGATTATATACAGTACATAATATAATACAGCAGCACTGAGTGTAGATTATATACAGTACATAATATAATACAGCAGCACTGAGTGTAGATTATATACAGTACATAATATAATACAGCAGCACTGAGTGTAGATCATATACAGTACATAATATAATACAGCAGCACTGAATGTAGATTATATACAGTACGTAATATAATACAGCAGCACTGAGTGTAGATTATATACAGTACAAAATATAAAACAGCAGCACTGAGTGTAGATTACATACAGTACATAATATAATACAGCAGCACTGAGTGTAGATTATATACAGTACATAATGTAATACAGCAGCACTGAGTGTAGATTATATACAGTATATAATGTAATACAGCAGCACTGAGTGTAGATTATATACAGTACATAATATAATACAGCAGCACTGAGTGTAGATTATATACAGTACATAATATAATACAGCAGCACTGAGTGTAGATTATATACAGTACATAATGTAATACAGCAGCACTGAGTGTAGATTATATACAGTATATAATATAATACAGCAGCACTGAGTGTAGATTATATACAGTACATAATATAATACAGCAGCACTGAGTATAGATTATATACAGTACATAATATAATACAGCAGCACTGAGTGTAGATTATATACAGTATATAATATAATACAGCAGCACTGAGTGTAGACTATATACAGTATATAATATAATACAGCAGCACTGAGTGTAGATTACATACTGTATATAATATAATACAGCAGCACTGAGTGTACATTATATACAGTACATAATATAATACAGCAGCACTGAGTGTAGACTATATACAGTATATAATATAATACAGCAGCACTGAGTGTAGATTATATACAGTACATAATATAATACGGCAGCACTGAGTGTAGATTATATACAGTATATAATATAATACAACAGCACTGAGTGTAGATTATATACAGTACATAATATAATACAGCAGCACTGAGTGTAGATTATATACAGTACATAATATAATACAGCAGCACTGAGTATAGATTATATACTGTACATAATATAATACAGCAGCACTGAGTGTAGATTATATACAGTACATAATATAATACAGCAGCACTGAGTGTACATTATATACAGTATATAATATAATATAGCAGCACTGAGTGTAGATTATATACAGTACATAATATAATACAGCAGCACTGAGTGTACATTATATACAGTACATAATATAATACAGCAGCACTGAGTGTAGATTATATACAGTACATAATGTAATACAGCAGCACTGAGTGTAGATTATATACAGTACATAATATAATACAGCAACACTGAGTGTAGATTATATACAGTATATAATATAATACAGCAGCACTGAGTGTAGATTATATACTGCACATAATATAATACAGCAGCACTGAGTGTAGATTATATACAGTACATAATATAATACAGCAGCACTGAGTGTAGATTATACACAGTACATAATATAATACAGCAGCACTGAGTGTAGACTATATACAGTATATAATATAATACAGCAGCACTGAGTGTAGATTATATACAGTACATAATATAATACAGCAGCACTGAGTGTAGATTATATACTGTACATAATATAATACAGCAGCACTGAGTGTACGGTATGTACAGTACATAATATAATAAAGCAGCACTGAGTGTACATTATATACAGTATATAATATAATATAGCAGCACTGAGTGTAGATTATATACAGTACATAATATAATACAGCAGCACTGAGTGTACATTATATACAGTACATAATATAATACAGCAGCACTGAGTGTAGATTATATACAGTACATAATATAATACAGCAGCACTGAGTGTAGATTATATACTGTACATAATATAATACAGCAGCACTGAGTGTAGATAATATGCTGTACATAATATAATACAGCAGCACTGAGTGTAGATTATATACAGTATATAATATAATTTAGCAGCACTGAGTGTAGACTATATACAGTACATAATATAATACAGCAGCACTGAGTGTAGATTATATACAGTATATAATATAATACAGCAGCACTGAGATTAGATTATATACAGTATATAATATAATACAGCAGCACTGAGTGTAGATTATATACTGTACATAATATATTACAGCAGTACTGAGTGTAGATTATATACAGTACATAATATAATACAGCAGCACTGAGTATAGATTATATACTGTACATAATATAATACAGCAGCACTGAGTGTAGATAATATACAGTATATAATATAATACAGCAGCGCTGAGCATAGATTATATACAGTACATAATATAATACAGCAGCACTGAGTGTAGATTATATACAGTACATAATATAATACAGCAGCACTGAGTGTACATTATATACAGAATATAATATAATACAGCAGTGCTGAGTGTAGATAATATACTGTACATAATATAATACAGCAGCACTGAGTGAAAATTATATACAGTACATAATATAATACAGCAGCACCGAGTGTAGATTATATACAGTACATAATGTAATACAGCAGCACTGAGTGTAGATTATATACAGTATATAATATAATACAGCAGCACTGAGTGTAGATTATATACAGTATATAATATAATACAGCAGCACTGAGTGTAGATTATATACAGTATATAATATAATACAGCAGCACTGAGTGTAGATTATATACAGTACATAATATAATACAGCAGCACTGAGTGTAGATTATATACTGTATATAATATAATACAGCAGCACTGAGTGTAGATTATATACAGTACATAATATAATACTGCAGCACTGAGTGTAGATTATATACAGTACATAATATAATACAGCAGCACTGAGTGTAGATCATATACAGTACATAATATAATACAGCAGCACTGAGTGTAGATTATATACAGTAAATAATATAACACAGCAGCACTGAGTGTAGATAATATACAGTACATAATATAATACAGCAGCACTGAGTGTAGATAATATACAGTACATAAAATAATACAGCAGCACTGAGTGTAGATTATATACAGTACATAATATAATACAGCAGCACTGAGTGTAGATTATATACAGTACATAATATAATACAGCAGCACTGAGTGTAGATTATATACAGTACATAATATAATACAGCAGCACTGAGTGTACATTATATACAGTACATAATATAATACAGCAGCACTGAGTGTAGATTATATACAGTACATAATATAATACAGCAGCACTGAGTGTAGATTATATACTGTACATAATATAATACAGCAGCACTGAGTGTACGTTATGTACAGTACATAATATAATAAAGCAGCACTGAGTGTACATTATATACAGTATATAATATAATATAGCAGCACTGAGTGTAGATTATATACAGTATATAATATAATACAGCAGCACTGAGTGTAGACTATATACAGTACATAATATAATACAGCAGCACTGAGTGTAGATTATATACAGTATATTATATAATACAGCAGCACTGAGTTTAGATTATATACAGTATATAATATAATACAGCAGCAATGAGTGTAGACTATATACAGTATATAATATAATACAGCAGCACTGAGTGTAGATTATATACAGTACATAATATAAAACAGCAGCACTGAGTGTAGATTATATACAGTACATAATATAATACAGCAGCACTGAGTGTAGATCATATACAGTACATAATATAATACAGCAGCACTGAATGTAGATTATATACAGTACATAATATAATACAGCAGCACTGAGTGTAGATTATATACAGTACATAATATAATACAGCAGCACTGAGTGTAGATTATATACAGTACATAATATAATACAGCAGCACTGAGTGTAGATCATATACAGTACATAATATAATACAGCAGCACTGAATGTAGATTATATACAGTACGTAATATAATACAGCAGCACTGAGTGTAGATTATATACAGTACAAAATATAATACAGCAGCACTGAGTGTAGATTACATACAGTACATAATATAATACAGCAGCACTGAGTGTAGATTATATACAGTACATAATGTAATACAGCAGCACTGAGTGTAGATTATATACAGTATATAATGTAATACAGCAGCACTGAGTGTAGATTATATACAGTACATAATATAATACAGCAGCACTGAGTGTAGATTATATACAGTACATAATATAATACAGCAGCACTGAGTGTAGATTATATACAGTACATAATGTAATACAGCAGCACTGAGTGTAGATTATATACAGTATATAATATAATACAGCAGCACTGAGTGTAGATTATATACAGTACATAATATAATACAGCAGCACTGAGTATAGATTATATACAGTACATAATATAATACAGCAGCACTGAGTGTAGATTATATACAGTATATAATATAATACAGCAGCACTGAGTGTAGACTATATACAGTATATAATATAATACAGCAGCACTGAGTGTAGATTACATACTGTATATAATATAATACAGCAGCACTGAGTGTACATTATATACAGTACATAATATAATACAGCAGCACTGAGTGTAGACTATATACAGTATATAATATAATACAGCAGCACTGAGTGTAGATTATATACAGTACATAATATAATACGGCAGCACTGAGTGTAGATTATATACAGTATATAATATAATACAACAGCACTGAGTGTAGATTATATACAGTACATAATATAATACAGCAGCACTGAGTGTAGATTATATACTGTACATAATATAATACAGCAGCACTGAGTGTAGATTATATACAGTACATAATATAATACAGCAGCACTGAGTGTACATTATATACAGTATATAATATAATATAGCAGCACTGAGTGTAGATTATATACAGTACATAATATAATACAGCAGCACTGAGTGTACATTATATACAGTACATAATATAATACAGCAGCACTGAGTGTAGATTATATACAGTACATAATGTAATACAGCAGCACTGAGTGTAGATTATATACAGTACATAATATAATACAGCAGCACTGAGTGTAGATTATATACAGTACATAATATAATACAGCAGCACTGAGTGTAGATTATACACAGTACATAATATAATACAGCAGCACTGAGTGTAGATTATATACTGCACATAATATAATACAGCAGCACTGAGTGTAGATTATATACAGTACATAATATAATACAGCAGCACTGAGTGTAGATTATACACAGTACATAATATAATACAGCAGCACTGAGTGTAGACTATATACAGTATATAATATAATACAGCAGCACTGAGTGTAGATTATATACAGTACATAATATAATACAGCAGCACTGAGTGTAGATTATATACTGTACATAATATAATACAGCAGCACTGAGTGTACGGTATGTACAGTACATAATATAATAAAGCAGCACTGAGTGTACATTATATACAGTATATAATATAATATAGCAGCACTGAGTGTAGATTATATACAGTACATAATATAATACAGCAGCACTGAGTGTACATTATATACAGTACATAATATAATACAGCAGCACTGAGTGTAGATTATATACAGTACATAATATAATACAGCAGCACTGAGTGTAGATTATATACTGTACATAATATAATACAGCAGCACTGAGTGTAGATAATATGCTGTACATAATATAATACAGCAGCACTGAGTGTAGATTATATACAGTATATAATATAATTTAGCAGCACTGAGTGTAGACTATATACAGTACATAATATAATACAGCAGCACTGAGTGTAGATTATATACAGTATATAATATAATACAGCAGCACTGAGTTTAGATTATATACAGTATATAATATAATACAGCAGCACTGAGTGTAGATTATATACTGTACATAATATATTACAGCAGTACTGAGTGTAGATTATATACAGTACATAATATAATACAGCAGCACTGAGTATAGATTATATACTGTACATAATATAATACAGCAGCACTGAGTGTAGATAATATACAGTATATAATATAATACAGCAGCGCTGAGCATAGATTATATACAGTACATAATATAATACAGCAGCACTGAGTGTAGATTATATACAGTACATAATATAATACAGCAGCACTGAGTGTACATTATATACAGTATATAATATAATACAGCAGTGCTGAGTGTAGATAATATACTGTACATAATATAATACAGCAGCACTGAGTGAAAATTATATACAGTACATAATATAATACAGCAGCACTGAGTGTAGATTATATACAGTACATAATGTAATACAGCAGCACTGAGTGTAGATTATATACAGTATATAATATAATACAGCAGCACTGAGTGTAGATTATATACAGTATATAATATAATACAGCAGCACTGAGTGTAGATTATATACAGTATATAATATAATACAGCAGCACTGAGTGTAGATTATATACAGTATATAATATAATACAGCAGCACTGAGTGTAGATTATATACTGTATATAATATAATACAGCAGCACTGAGTGTAGATTATATACAGTACATAATATAATACTGCAGCACTGAGTGTAGATTATATACAGTACATAATATAATACAGCAGCACTGAGTGTAGATCATATACAGTACATAATATAATACAGCAGCACTGAGTGTAGATTATATACAGTAAATAATATAACACAGCAGCACTGAGTGTAGATAATATACAGTACATAATATAATACAGCAGCACTGAGTGTAGATAATATACAGTACATAAAATAATACAGCAGCACTGAGTGTAGATTATATACAGTACATAATATAATACAGCAGCACTGAGTGTAGATTATATACAGTACATAATATAATACAGCAGCACTGAGTGTAGATTATATACAGTACATAATATAATACAGCAGCACTGAGTGTAGATTATATACAGTACATAATATAATACAGCAGCACTGAGTGTAGATTACATACAGTACATAATATAATACAGCAGCACTGAGTGTAGATTATATACTGTACATAATATAATACAGCAGCACTGAGTGTACATTATATACAGTACATAATATAATACAGCAGCACTGAGTGTACATTATATACAGTATATAATATAATATAGCAGCACTGAGTGTACATTATATACAGTATATAATATAATATAGCAGCACTGAGTGTAGATTATATACAGTACATAATATAATACAGCAGCACTGAGTGTACATTATATACAGTACATAATATAATACAGCAGCACTGAGTGTAGATTATATACAGTACATAATATAATACAGCAGCACTGAGTGTAGATTATATACTGTACATAATATAATACAGCAACACTGAGTGTAGATTGTATACAGTATATAATATAATACAGCAGCACTGAGTGTAGATTATATACAGTATATAATATAATATAGCAGCACTGAGTATAGATTATATACAGTACATAATATAATACAGCAGCACTGAGTGTAGATTATATACAGTACATAATATAATACAGCAGCACTGAGTGTAGATTATACACAGTACATAATATAATACAGCAGCACTGAATGTAGATTATATACTGCACATAATATAATACAGCAGCACTGAGTGTAGATTATATACAGTACATAATATAATACAGCAGCACTGAGTGTAGATTATACACAGTACATAATATAATACAGCAGCACTGAGTGTAGATTATATACAGTACATAATATAATACAGCAGCACTGAGTGTAGATTATATACAGTACATAATATAATACAGCAGCACTGAGTGTAGATTATATACAGTGCATAATATAATACAGCAGCACTGAGTGTAGACTATATACAGTATATAATATAATACAGCAGCACTGAGTGTAGATTATATACAGTACATAATATAATACAGCAGCACTGAGTGTACATTATATACAGTATATAATATAATATAGCAGCACTGAGTATAGATTATATACAGTACATAATATAATACAGCAGCACTGAGTGTAGATTATATACTGTACATAATATAATACAGCAACACTGAGTGTAGATTGTATACAGTATATAATATAATACAGCAGCACTGAGTGTAGATTATATACAGTATATAATATAATATAGCAGCACTGAGTATAGATTATATACAGTACATAATATAATACAGCAGCACTGAGTGTAGATTATATACAGTACATAATATAATACAGCAGCACTGAGTGTAGATTATACACAGTACATAATATAATACAGCAGCACTGAATGTAGATTATATACTGCACATAATATAATACAGCAGCACTGAGTGTAGATTATATACAGTACATAATATAATACAGCAGCACTGAGTGTAGATTATACACAGTACATAATATAATACAGCAGCACTGAGTGTAGATTATATACAGTACATAATATAATACAGCAGCACTGAGTGTAGATTATATACAGTACATAATATAATACAGCAGCACTGAGTGTAGATTATATACAGTGCATAATATAATACAGCAGCACTGAGTGTAGACTATATACAGTATATAATATAATACAGCAGCACTGAGTGTAGATTATATACAGTACATAATATAATACAGCAGCACTGAGTGTACATTATATACAGTATATAATATAATATAGCAGCACTGAGTATAGATTATATACAGTACATAATATAATACAGCAGCACTGAGTGTACATTATATACAGTACATAATATAATACAGCAGCACTGAGTGTACATTATATACAGTACATAATATAATACAGCAGCACGAAGTGTAGACTATAAACAGTATATAATATAATACAGCAGCACTGAGTGTAGATTATATACAGTACATAATATAATACAGCAGCACTGAGTGTAGATTATATACTGTACATAATATAATACAGCAGCACTGAGTGTACATTATATAAAGTACATAATATAATACAGCAGCACTGAGTGTACATTATATACAGTATATAATATAATATAGCAGCACTGAGTATAGATTATATACAGTACATAATATAATACAGCAGCACTGAGTGTACATTATATACAGTACATAATATAATACAGCAGCACTGAGTGTAGATTATATACAGTACATAATGTAATACAGCAGCACTGAGTGTAGATTATATACTGTACATAATATAATACAGCAACACTGAGTGTAGATTATATACAGTATATAATATAATACAGCAGCACTGAGTATAGATTATATACTGCACATAATATAATACAGCAGCACTGAGTGTAGATTATATACAGTACATAATATAATACAGCAGCACTGAGTGTAGATTATATACAGTACATAATATAATACAGCAGCACTGAGTGTAGATTATATACAGTACATAATATAATACAGCAGCACTAAGTTTAGATTATATACAGTATATAATATAATACAGCAGCACTGAGTGTAGATTATATACAGTATATAATATAATACAGCAGCACTGAGTGTAGATTATATACAGTACATAATATATTACAGCAGTACTGAGTGTAGATTATATACAGTACATAATATAATACAGCAGCACTGAGTATAGATTATATACTGTACATAATATAATACAGCAGCACTGAGTGTAGATAATATACTGTACATAATATAATACAGCAGCACTGAGTGAAAATTATATACAGTACATAATATAATACAGCAGCACTGAGTGTAGATTATATACAGTACATAATGTAATACAGCAGCACTGAGTGTAGATTATATACAGTATATAATATAATACAGCAGCACTGAGTGTAGATTATATACAGTATATAATATAATATTGCAGCACTGAGTGTAGATTATATATAGTACATAATATAATACAGCAGCACTGAGTGTAGATTATATACTGTATATAATATAATACAGCAGCACTGAGTGTAGATTATATACAGTACATAATATAATACAGCAGCACTGAGTATAGATTATATACAGTACATAATATAATACAGCAGCACTGAGTGTAGATTATATACAGTATATAATATAATACAGCAGCAATGAGTGTAGACTATATACAGTATATAATATAATACAGCAGCACTGAGTGTAGATTATATACAGTACATAATATAAAACAGCAGCACTGAGTGTAGATTACATACAGTACATAATATAATACAGCAGCACTGAGTTTAGATTATATACTGTACATAATATAATACAGCAGCACTGAGTGTACATTATATACTGTACATAATATAATACAGCAGCACTGAGTGTAGATTATATACAGTACATAATATAATACAGCAGCACTGAGTGTAGATTATATACAGTACATAATGTAATACAGCAGCACTGAGTGTAGATTATATACAGTATATAATATAATACAGCAGCACTGAGTGTAGATTATATACAGTACATAATATAATACAGCAGCACTGAGTATAGATTATATACAGTACATAATATAATACAGCAGCACTGAGTGTAGATTATATACAGTATATAATATAATACAGCAGCACTGAGTGTAGATTACATACTGTATATAATATAATACAGCAGCACTGAGTGTACATTATATACAGTACATAATATAATACAGCAGCACTGAGTGTAGACTATATACAGTATATAATATAATACAGCAGCACTGAGTGTAGATCATATACAGTACATAATATAATACGGCAGCACTGAGTGTAGATTATATACAGTATATAATATAATACAACAGCACTGAGTGTAGATTATATACAGTACATAATATAATACAGCAGCACTGAGTGCAGATTATATACTGTACATAATATAATACAGCAGCACTGAGTGTAGATTATATACAGTACATAATATAATACAGCAGCACTGAGTGTACATTATATACAGTATATAATATAATATAGCAGCACTGAGTGTAGATTATATACAGTACATAATATAATACAGCAGCACTGAGTGTACATTATATACAGTACATAATATAATACAGCAGCACTGAGTGTAGATTATATACAGTACATAATGTAATACAGCAGCACTGAGTGTAGATTATATACAGTACATAATATAATACAGCAGCACTGAGTGTAGATTGTATACTGTACATAATATAATACAGCAACACTGAGTGTAGATTATATACAGTATATAATATAATACAGCAGCACTGAGTGTAGATTATATACTGCACATAATATAATACAGCAGCACTGAGTGTAGATTATATACAGTACATAATATAATACAGCAGCACTGAGTGTAGATTATACACAGTACATAATATAATACAGCAGCACTGAGTGTAGACTATATACAGTATATAATATAATACAGCAGCACTGAGTGTAGATTATATACAGTACATAATATAATATAGCAGCACTGAGTGTAGATTATATACTGTACATAATATAATACAGCAGCACTGAGTGTACGGTATGTACAGTACATAATATAATAAAGCAGCACTGAGTGTACATTATATACAGTACATAATATAATACAGCAGCACTGAGTGTAGATTATATACAGTATATAATATAATATAGCAGCACTGAGTGTAGATTATATACAGTACATAATATAATACAGCAGCACTGAGTGTACATTATATACAGTACATAATATAATACAGCAGCACTGAGTGTAGATTATATACAGTACATAATATAATACAGCAGCACTGAGTGTAGATTATATACAGTACATAATATAATACAGCAGCACTGAGTGTAGATAATATACTGTACATAATATAATACAGCAGCACTGAGTGTAGATTATATACAGTATATAATATAATACAGCAGCACTGAGTGTAGACTATATACAGTACATAATACAATACAGCAGCACTGAGTGTAGATTATATACAGTATATAATATAATACAGCAGCACTGAGTTTAGATTATATACAGTATATAATATAATACAGCAGCACTGAGTGTAGATTATATACAGTATATAATATAATACAGCAGCACTGAGTTTAGATTATATACAGTACATAATATAATACAGCAGCACTGAGTATAGATTATATACTGAACATAATATAATACAGCAGCACTGAGTGTAGATTATATACAGTACATAATATAATACAGCAGCACTGAGTGTAGATTATATACTGTACATAATATATTACAGCAGTACTGAGTGTAGATTATATACAGTACATAATATAATACAGCAGCACTGAGTATAGATTATATACTGTACATAATATAATACAGCAGCACTGAGTGTAGATAATATACAGTATATAATATAATACAGCAGCGCTGAGCATAGATTATATACAGTACATAATATAATACAGCAGCACTGAGTATAGATTATATACTGTACATAATATAATACAGCAGCACTGAGTGTAGATAATATACAGTATATAATATAATACAGCAGCACTGAGTGTAGATTATATACAGTACATAATATAATACAGCAACACTGAGTGTACATTATATACAGTATATAATATAATACAGCAGTGCTGAGTGTAGATAATATACTGTACATAATATAATACAGCAGCACTGAGTGAAAATTATATACAGTACATAATATAATACAGCAGCACTGAGTGTAGATTATATACAGTTCATAATGTAATACAGTAGCACTGAGTGTAGATTATATACAGTATATAATATAATACAGCAGCACTGAGTGTAGATTATATACAGTATATAATATAATACAGCAGCACTGAGTGTAGATTATATACAGTATATAATATAATACAGCAGCACTGAGTGTAGATTATATACAGTACATAATATAATACAGCAGCACTGAGTGTAGATTATATACTGTATATAATATAATACAGCAGCACTGAGTGTAGATTATATACAGTACATAATATAATACTGCAGCACTGAGTGTAGATTATATACAGTACATAATATAATACAGCAGCACTGAGTGTAGATAATATACAGTAAATAATATAACACAGCAGCACTGAGTGTAGATAATATACAGTACATAATATAATACAGCAGCACTGAGTGTAGATAATATACAGTACATAAAATAATACAGCAGCACTGAGTGTAGATTATATACAGTACATAATATAATACAGCAGCACTGAGTGTAGATTATATACAGTACATAATATAATAAAGCAGCACGGAGTGTAGATTATATACAGTACATAATATAATACAGCAGCACTGAGTGTAGATTATGTACAGTACATAATATAATACAGCAGCACTGAGTGTAGATTACATACAGTACATAATATAATACAGCAGCACTGAGTTTAGATTATATACTGTACATAATATAATACAGCAGCACTGAGTGTACATTATATACTGTACATAATATAATACAGCAGCACTGAGTGTAGATTATATACAGTACATAATATAATACAGCAGCACTGAGTGTAGATTATATACAGTACATAATGTAATACAGCAGCACTGAGTGTAGATTATATACAGTATATAATATAATACAGCAGCACTGAGTGTAGATTATATACAGTACATAATATAATACAGCAGCACTGAGTATAGATTATACACAGTACATAATATAATACAGCAGCACTGAGTGTAGATTATATACAGTATATAATATAATACAGCAGCACTGAGTGTAGACTATATACAGTATATAATATAATACAGCAGCACTGAGTGTAGATTATATACAGTACATAATATAATACAGCAGCACTGAGTGTAGATTATATACAGTACATAATATAATACAGCAGCACTGAGTGTAGATTACATACAGTACATAATATAATACAGCAGCACTGAGTTTAGATTATATACTGTACATAATATAACACAGCAGCACTGAGTGTACATTATATACTGTACATAATATAATACAGCAGCACTGAGTGTAGATTATATACAGTACATAATATAATACAGCAGCACTGAGTGTAGATTATATACAGTACATAATGTAATACAGCAGCACTGAGTGTAGATTATATACAGTACATAAAATAATACAGCAGCACTGAGTGTAGATTATATACAGTATATAATATAATACAGCAGCACTGATTGTAGACTATATACAGTATATAATATAATACAGCAGCACTGAGTGTAGATTATATACAGTACATAATATAATACAGCAGCACTGAGTGTAGATTATATACAGTACATAATATAATACAGCAGCACTGAATGTAGATTATATACAGTACATAATATAATACAGCAGCACTGAGTGTAGATTTTATATGCAGTACATAATATAATACAGCAGCACTGAGTGTAGATTATATACAGTACATAATATAATACAGCAGCACTGAGTGTAGATTATATACAGTGCATAATATAATACAGCAGCACTGAGTGTAGACTATATACAGTATATAATATAATACAGCAGCACTGAGTCTAGATTATATACAGTACATAATATAATACAGCAGCACTGAGTGTACATTATATACCGTATATAATATAATATAGCAGCACTGAGTATAGATTATATACAGTACATAATATAATACAGCAGCACTGAGTGTACATTATATACAGTACATAATATAATACAGCAGCACTGAGTGTACATTATATACAGTACATAATATAATACAGCAGCACGAAGTGTAGACTATAAACAGTACATAATATAATACAGCAGCACTGAGTGTAGATTATATACAGTACATAATATAATACAGCAGCACTGAGTGTAGATTATATACAGTACATAATATAATACAGCAGCACTGAGTGTAGATCATATACAGTACATAATATAATACAGCAGCACTGAATGTAGATTATATACAGTACATAATATAATACAGCAGCACTGAGTGTAGATTATATACAGTACAAAATATAATACAGCAGCACTGAGTGTAGATTACATACAGTACATAATATAATACAGCAGCACTGAGTTTAGATTATATACTGTACATAATATAATACAGCAGCACTGAGTGTACATTATATACTGTACATAATATAATACAGCAGCACTGAGTGTAGATTATATACAGTACATAATATAATACAGCAGCACTGAGTGTAGATTATATACAGTACATAATGTAATACAGCAGCACTGAGTGTAGATTATATACAGTATATAATATAATACAGCAGCACTGAGTGTAGATTATATACAGTACATAATATAATACAGCAGCACTGAGTATAGATTATATACAGTACATAATATAATACAGCGGCACTGAGTGTAGATTATATACAGTACATAATATAATACAGCAGCACTGAGTGTAGATTATATACAGTACATAATATAATACAGCAGCACTGAGTGTAGATTATATACAGTGCATAATATAATACAGCAGCACTGAGTGTAGACTATATACAGTATATAATATAATACAGCAGCACTGAGTGTAGATTATATACAGTACATAATATAATACAGCAGCACTGAGTGTAGATTATATACAGTACATAATATAATACAGCAGCACTGAGTGTACATTATATACAGTATATAATATAATATAGCAGCACTGAGTATAGATTATATACAGTACATAATATAATACAGCAGCACTGAGTGTACATTATATACAGTACATAATATAATACAGCAGCACTGAGTGTACATTATATACAGTACATAATATAATACAGCAGCATGAAGTGTAGACTATAAACAGTACATAATATAATACAGCAGCACTGAGTGTAGATTATATACAGTACATAATATAATACAGCAGCACTGAGTGTAGATTATATACAGTACATAATATAATACAGCAGCACTGAGTGTAGATTATATACAGTACATAATATAATACAGCAGCACTGAATGTAGATTAAATACAGTACATAATATAATACAGCAGCACTGAGTGTAGATTATATACAGTACATAATATAATACAGCAGCACTGAGTGTAGATTATATACATTACATAATATAATACAGCAGCACTGAGTGTAGATTATATACAGTACAAAATATAATACAGCAGCACTGAGTATAGATTATATACAGTACATAATGTAATACAGCAGCACTGAGTGTAGATTATATACAGTATATAATATAATACAGCAGCACTGAGTGTACATTATATACAGTACATAATATAATACAGCAGCACTGAGTATAGATTATATACAGTACATAATATAATACAGCAGCACTGAGTGTAGATTATATACAGTACATAATATAATACAGCAGCACTGAGTGTAGATTATATACAGTACAAAATATAATACAGCAGCACTGAGTATAGATTATATACAGTACATAATGTAATACAGCAGCACTGAGTGTAGATTATATACAGTATATAATATAATACAGCAGCACTGAGTGTACATTATATACAGTACATAATATAATACAGCAGCACTGAGTATAGATTATATACAGTACATAATATAATACAGCAGCACTGAGTGTAGATTATATACAGTATATAATATAATACAGCAGCACTGAGTGTAGACTATATACAGTATATAATATAATACAGCAGCACTGAGTGTAGATTGTATACTGTATATAATATAATACAGCAGCACTGAGTGTACATTATATACAGTACATAATATAATACAGCAGCACTGAGTGTAGACTATATACAGTATATAATATAATACAGCAGCACTGAGTGTAGATTATATACAGTACATAATATAATACAGCAGCACTGAGTGTAGATTATATACAGTACATAATATAATACAGCAGCACTGAGTGTAGATCATATACAGTACATAATATAATACAGCAGCACTGAGTGTAGATTATATACAGTACATAATATAATACAGCAACACTGAGTGTAGATTATATACAGTACATAATATAATACAGCAGCACTGAGTGTAGATTATATACTGTACATAATATAATACAGCAGCACTGAGTGTACATTATATACAGTACATAATATAATACAGCAGCACTGAGTGTACATTATATACAGTATATAATATAATATAGCAGCACTGAGTGTACATTATATACAGTACATAATATAATACAGCAGCACTGAGTGTACATTATATACAGTACATAATATAATACAGCAGCACTGAGTGTAGATTATATACAGTACATAATATAATACAGCAGCACTGAGTGTATATTATATACTGTACATAATATAATACAGCAACACTGAGTGTAGATTATATACAGTATATAATAAAATACAGCAGCACTGAGTGTAGATTATATACAGTATATAATATAATATAGCAGCACTGAGTATAGATTATATACAGTACATAATATAATACAGCAGCACTGAGTGTAGATTATATACAGTACATAATGTAATACAGCAGCACTGAGTGTAGATTATATACAGTATATAATGTAATACAGCAGCACTGAGTGTAGATTATATACAGTACATAATATAATACAGCAGCACTGAGTGTAGATTATATACAGTACATAATATAATACAGCAGCACTGAGTGTAGATTATATACAGTACATAATGTAATACAGCAGCACTGAGTGTAGATTATATACAGTATATAATATAATACAGCAGCACTGAGTGTAGATTATATACAGTACATAATATAATACAGCAGCACTGAGTATAGATTATATACAGTACATAATATAATACAGCAGCACTGAGTGTAGATTATATACAGTATATAATATAATACAGCAGCACTGAGTGTAGACTATATACAGTATATAATATAATACAGCAGCACTGAGTGTAGATTACATACTGTATATAATATAATACAGCAGCACTGAGTGTACATTATATACAGTACATAATATAATACAGCAGCACTGAGTGTAGACTATATACAGTATATAATATAATACAGCAGCACTGAGTGTAGATTATATACAGTACATAATATAATACGGCAGCACTGAGTGTAGATTATATACAGTATATAATATAATACAACAGCACTGAGTGTAGATTATATACAGTACATAATATAATACAGCAGCACTGAGTGTAGATTATATACAGTACATAATATAATACAGCAGCACTGAGTATAGATTATATACTGTACATAATATAATACAGCAGCACTGAGTGTAGATTATATACAGTACATAATATAATACAGCAGCACTGAGTGTACATTATATACAGTATATAATATAATATAGCAGCACTGAGTGTAGATTATATACAGTACATAATATAATACAGCAGCACTGAGTGTACATTATATACAGTACATAATATAATACAGCAGCACTGAGTGTAGATTATATACAGTACATAATGTAATACAGCAGCACTGAGTGTAGATTATATACAGTACATAATATAATACAGCAACACTGAGTGTAGATTATATACAGTATATAATATAATACAGCAGCACTGAGTGTAGATTATATACTGCACATAATATAATACAGCAGCACTGAGTGTAGATTATATACAGTACATAATATAATACAGCAGCACTGAGTGTAGATTATACACAGTACATAATATAATACAGCAGCACTGAGTGTAGACTATATACAGTATATAATATAATACAGCAGCACTGAGTGTAGATTATATACAGTACATAATATAATACAGCAGCACTGAGTGTAGATTATATACTGTACATAATATAATACAGCAGCACTGAGTGTACGGTATGTACAGTACATAATATAATAAAGCAGCACTGAGTGTACATTATATACAGTATATAATATAATATAGCAGCACTGAGTGTAGATTATATACAGTACATAATATAATACAGCAGCACTGAGTGTACATTATATACAGTACATAATATAATACAGCAGCACTGAGTGTAGATTATATACAGTACATAATATAATACAGCAGCACTGAGTGTAGATTATATACTGTACATAATATAATACAGCAGCACTGAGTGTAGATAATATGCTGTACATAATATAATACAGCAGCACTGAGTGTAGATTATATACAGTATATAATATAATTTAGCAGCACTGAGTGTAGACTATATACAGTACATAATATAATACAGCAGCACTGAGTGTAGATTATATACAGTATATAATATAATACAGCAGCACTGAGATTAGATTATATACAGTATATAATATAATACAGCAGCACTGAGTGTAGATTATATACTGTACATAATATATTACAGCAGTACTGAGTGTAGATTATATACAGTACATAATATAATACAGCAGCACTGAGTATAGATTATATACTGTACATAATATAATACAGCAGCACTGAGTGTAGATAATATACAGTATATAATATAATACAGCAGCGCTGAGCATAGATTATATACAGTACATAATATAATACAGCAGCACTGAGTGTAGATTATATACAGTACATAATATAATACAGCAGCACTGAGTGTACATTATATACAGTATATAATATAATACAGCAGTGCTGAGTGTAGATAATATACTGTACATAATATAATACAGCAGCACTGAGTGAAAATTATATACAGTACATAATATAATACAGCAGCACTGAGTGTAGATTATATACAGTACATAATGTAATACAGCAGCACTGAGTGTAGATTATATACAGTATATAATATAATACAGCAGCACTGAGTGTAGATTATATACAGTATATAATATAATACAGCAGCACTGAGTGTAGATTATATACAGTATATAATATAATACAGCAGCACTGAGTGTAGATTATATACAGTACATAATATAATACAGCAGCACTGAGTGTAGATTATATACTGTATATAATATAATACAGCAGCACTGAGTGTAGATTATATACAGTACATAATATAATACTGCAGCACTGAGTGTAGATTATATACAGTACATAATATAATACAGCAGCACTGAGTGTAGATCATATACAGTACATAATATAATACAGCAGCACTGAGTGTAGATTATATACAGTAAATAATATAACACAGCAGCACTGAGTGTAGATAATATACAGTACATAATATAATACAGCAGCACTGAGTGTAGATAATATACAGTACATAAAATAATACAGCAGCACTGAGTGTAGATTATATACAGTACATAATATAATACAGCAGCACTGAGTGTAGATTATATACAGTACATAATATAATACAGCAGCACTGAGTGTAGATTATATACAGTACATAATATAATACAGCAGCACTGAGTGTACATTATATACAGTACATAATATAATACAGCAGCACTGAGTGTAGATTATATACAGTACATAATATAATACAGCAGCACTGAGTGTAGATTATATACTGTACATAATATAATACAGCAGCACTGAGTGTACGTTATGTACAGTACATAATATAATAAAGCAGCACTGAGTGTACATTATATACAGTATATAATATAATATAGCAGCACTGAGTGTAGATTATATACAGTATATAATATAATACAGCAGCACTGAGTGTAGACTATATACAGTACATAATATAATACAGCAGCACTGAGTGTAGATTATATACAGTATATTATATAATACAGCAGCACTGAGTTTAGATTATATACAGTATATAATATAATACAGCAGCAATGAGTGTAGACTATATACAGTATATAATATAATACAGCAGCACTGAGTGTAGATTATATACAGTACATAATATAAAACAGCAGCACTGAGTGTAGATTATATACAGTACATAATATAATACAGCAGCACTGAGTGTAGATCATATACAGTACATAATATAATACAGCAGCACTGAATGTAGATTATATACAGTACATAATATAATACAGCAGCACTGAGTGTAGATTATATACAGTACATAAAATAATACAGCAGCACTGAGTGTAGATTATATACAGTACATAATATAATACAGCAGCACTGAGTGTAGATCATATACAGTACATAATATAATACAGCAGCACTGAATGTAGATTATATACAGTACGTAATATAATACAGCAGCACTGAGTGTAGATTATATACAGTACAAAATATAATACAGCAGCACTGAGTGTAGATTACATACAGTACATAATATAATACAGCAGCACTGAGTGTAGATTATATACAGTACATAATGTAATACAGCAGCACTGAGTGTAGATTATATACAGTATATAATGTAATACAGCAGCACTGAGTGTAGATTATATACAGTACATAATATAATACAGCAGCACTGAGTGTAGATTATATACAGTACATAATATAATACAGCAGCACTGAGTGTAGATTATATACAGTACATAATGTAATACAGCAGCACTGAGTGTAGATTATATACAGTATATAATATAATACAGCAGCACTGAGTGTAGATTATATACAGTACATAATATAATACAGCAGCACTGAGTATAGATTATATACAGTACATAATATAATACAGCAGCACTGAGTGTAGATTATATACAGTATATAATATAATACAGCAGCACTGAGTGTAGACTATATACAGTATATAATATAATACAGCAGCACTGAGTGTAGATTACATACTGTATATAATATAATACAGCAGCACTGAGTGTACATTATATACAGTACATAATATAATACAGCAGCACTGAGTGTAGACTATATACAGTATATAATATAATACAGCAGCACTGAGTGTAGATTATATACAGTACATAATATAATACGGCAGCACTGAGTGTAGATTATATACAGTATATAATATAATACAACAGCACTGAGTGTAGATTATATACAGTACATAATATAATACAGCAGCACTGAGTGTAGATTATATACTGTACATAATATAATACAGCAGCACTGAGTGTAGATTATATACAGTACATAATATAATACAGCAGCACTGAGTGTACATTATATACAGTATATAATATAATATAGCAGCACTGAGTGTAGATTATATACAGTACATAATATAATACAGCAGCACTGAGTGTACATTATATACAGTACATAATATAATACAGCAGCACTGAGTGTAGATTATATACAGTACATAATGTAATACAGCAGCACTGAGTGTAGATTATATACAGTACATAATATAATACAGCAGCACTGAGTGTAGATTATATACAGTACATAATATAATACAGCAGCACTGAGTGTAGATTATACACAGTACATAATATAATACAGCAGCACTGAGTGTAGATTATATACTGCACATAATATAATACAGCAGCACTGAGTGTAGATTATATACAGTACATAATATAATACAGCAGCACTGAGTGTAGATTATACACAGTACATAATATAATACAGCAGCACTGAGTGTAGACTATATACAGTATATAATATAATACAGCAGCACTGAGTGTAGATTATATACAGTACATAATATAATACAGCAGCACTGAGTGTAGATTATATACTGTACATAATATAATACAGCAGCACTGAGTGTACGGTATGTACAGTACATAATATAATAAAGCAGCACTGAGTGTACATTATATACAGTATATAATATAATATAGCAGCACTGAGTGTAGATTATATACAGTACATAATATAATACAGCAGCACTGAGTGTACATTATATACAGTACATAATATAATACAGCAGCACTGAGTGTAGATTATATACAGTACATAATATAATACAGCAGCACTGAGTGTAGATTATATACTGTACATAATATAATACAGCAGCACTGAGTGTAGATAATATGCTGTACATAATATAATACAGCAGCACTGAGTGTAGATTATATACAGTATATAATATAATTTAGCAGCACTGAGTGTAGACTATATACAGTACATAATATAATACAGCAGCACTGATTGTAGATTATATACAGTATATAATATAATACAGCAGCACTGAGTTTAGATTATATACAGTATATAATATAATACAGCAGCACTGAGTGTAGATTATATACTGTACATAATATATTACAGCAGTACTGAGTGTAGATTATATACAGTACATAATATAATACAGCAGCACTGAGTATAGATTATATACTGTACATAATATAATACAGCAGCACTGAGTGTAGATAATATACAGTATATAATATAATACAGCAGCGCTGAGCATAGATTATATACAGTACATAATATAATACAGCAGCACTGAGTGTAGATTATATACAGTACATAATATAATACAGCAGCACTGAGTGTACATTATATACAGTATATAATATAATACAGCAGTGCTGAGTGTAGATAATATACTGTACATAATATAATACAGCAGCACTGAGTGAAAATTATATACAGTACATAATATAATACAGCAGCACTGAGTGTAGATTATATACAGTACATAATGTAATACAGCAGCACTGAGTGTAGATTATATACAGTATATAATATAATACAGCAGCACTGAGTGTAGATTATATACAGTATATAATATAATACAGCAGCACTGAGTGTAGATTATATACAGTATATAATATAATACAGCAGCACTGAGTGTAGATTATATACAGTACATAATATAATACAGCAGCACTGAGTGTAGATTATATACTGTATATAATATAATACAGCAGCACTGAGTGTAGATTATATACAGTACATAATATAATACTGCAGCACTGAGTGTAGATTATATACAGTACATAATATAATACAGCAGCACTGAGTGTAGATCATATACAGTACATAATATAATACAGCAGCACTGAGTGTAGATTATATACAGTAAATAATATAACACAGCAGCACTGAGTGTAGATAATATACAGTACATAATATAATACAGCAGCACTGAGTGTAGATAATATACAGTACATAAAATAATACAGCAGCACTGAGTGTAGATTATATACAGTACATAATATAATACAGCAGCACTGAGTGTAGATTATATACAGTACATAATATAATACAGCAGCACTGAGTGTAGATTATATACAGTACATAATATAATACAGCAGCACTGAGTGTAGATTATATACAGTACATAATATAATACAGCAGCACTGAGTGTAGATTACATACAGTACATAATATAATACAGCAGCACTGAGTGTAGATTATATACTGTACATAATATAATACAGCAGCACTGAGTGTACATTATATACAGTACATAATATAATACAGCAGCACTGAGTGTACATTATATACAGTATATAATATAATATAGCAGCACTGAGTGTACATTATATACAGTATATAATATAATATAGCAGCACTGAGTGTAGATTATATACAGTACATAATATAATACAGCAGCACTGAGTGTACATTATATACAGTACATAATATAATACAGCAGCACTGAGTGTAGATTATATACAGTACATAATATAATACAGCAGCACTGAGTGTAGATTATATACTGTACATAATATAATACAGCAACACTGAGTGTAGATTGTATACAGTATATAATATAATACAGCAGCACTGAGTGTAGATTATATACAGTATATAATATAATATAGCAGCACTGAGTATAGATTATATACAGTACATAATATAATACAGCAGCACTGAGTGTAGATTATATACAGTACATAATATAATACAGCAGCACTGAGTGTAGATTATACACAGTACATAATATAATACAGCAGCACTGAATGTAGATTATATACTGCACATAATATAATACAGCAGCACTGAGTGTAGATTATATACAGTACATAATATAATACAGCAGCACTGAGTGTAGATTATACACAGTACATAATATAATACAGCAGCACTGAGTGTAGATTATATACAGTACATAATATAATACAGCAGCACTGAGTGTAGATTATATACAGTACATAATATAATACAGCAGCACTGAGTGTAGATTATATACAGTGCATAATATAATACAGCAGCACTGAGTGTAGACTATATACAGTATATAATATAATACAGCAGCACTGAGTGTAGATTATATACAGTACATAATATAATACAGCAGCACTGAGTGTACATTATATACAGTATATAATATAATATAGCAGCACTGAGTATAGATTATATACAGTACATAATATAATACAGCAGCACTGAGTGTACATTATATACAGTACATAATATAATACAGCAGCACTGAGTGTACATTATATACAGTACATAATATAATACAGCAGCACGAAGTGTAGACTATAAACAGTATATAATATAATACAGCAGCACTGAGTGTAGATTATATACAGTACATAATATAATACAGCAGCACTGAGTGTAGATTATATACTGTACATAATATAATACAGCAGCACTGAGTGTACATTATATAAAGTACATAATATAATACAGCAGCACTGAGTGTACATTATATACAGTATATAATATAATATAGCAGCACTGAGTATAGATTATATACAGTACATAATATAATACAGCAGCACTGAGTGTACATTATATACAGTACATAATATAATACAGCAGCACTGAGTGTAGATTATATACAGTACATAATGTAATACAGCAGCACTGAGTGTAGATTATATACTGTACATAATATAATACAGCAACACTGAGTGTAGATTATATACAGTATATAATATAATACAGCAGCACTGAGTATAGATTATATACTGCACATAATATAATACAGCAGCACTGAGTGTAGATTATATACAGTACATAATATAATACAGCAGCACTGAGTGTAGATTATATACAGTACATAATATAATACAGCAGCACTGAGTGTAGATTATATACAGTACATAATATAATACAGCAGCACTAAGTTTAGATTATATACAGTATATAATATAATACAGCAGCACTGAGTGTAGATTATATACAGTATATAATATAATACAGCAGCACTGAGTGTAGATTATATACAGTACATAATATATTACAGCAGTACTGAGTGTAGATTATATACAGTACATAATATAATACAGCAGCACTGAGTATAGATTATATACTGTACATAATATAATACAGCAGCACTGAGTGTAAATAATATACAGTACATAATATAATACAGCAGCACTGAGTGTAGATTATATACAGTACATAATGTAATACAGCAGCACTGAGTGTAGATTATATACAGTATATAATATAATACAGCAGCACTGAGTGTAGATTATATACAGTATATAATATAATATTGCAGCACTGAGTGTAGATTATATATAGTACATAATATAATACAGCAGCACTGAGTGTAGATTATATACTGTATATAATATAATACAGCAGCACTGAGTGTAGATTATATACAGTACATAATATAATACAGCAGCACTGAGTATAGATTATATACAGTACATAATATAATACAGCAGCACTGAGTGTAGATTATATACAGTATATAATATAATACAGCAGCAATGAGTGTAGACTATATACAGTATATAATATAATACAGCAGCACTGAGTGTAGATTATATACAGTACATAATATAAAACAGCAGCACTGAGTGTAGATTACATACAGTACATAATATAATACAGCAGCACTGAGTTTAGATTATATACTGTACATAATATAATACAGCAGCACTGAGTGTACATTATATACTGTACATAATATAATACAGCAGCACTGAGTGTAGATTATATACAGTACATAATATAATACAGCAGCACTGAGTGTAGATTATATACAGTACATAATGTAATACAGCAGCACTGAGTGTAGATTATATACAGTATATAATATAATACAGCAGCACTGAGTGTAGATTATATACAGTACATAATATAATACAGCAGCACTGAGTATAGATTATATACAGTACATAATATAATACAGCAGCACTGAGTGTAGATTATATACAGTATATAATATAATACAGCAGCACTGAGTGTAGATTACATACTGTATATAATATAATACAGCAGCACTGAGTGTACATTATATACAGTACATAATATAATACAGCAGCACTGAGTGTAGACTATATACAGTATATAATATAATACAGCAGCACTGAGTGTAGATCATATACAGTACATAATATAATACGGCAGCACTGAGTGTAGATTATATACAGTATATAATATAATACAACAGCACTGAGTGTAGATTATATACAGTACATAATATAATACAGCAGCACTGAGTGCAGATTATATACTGTACATAATATAATACAGCAGCACTGAGTGTAGATTATATACAGTACATAATATAATACAGCAGCACTGAGTGTACATTATATACAGTATATAATATAATATAGCAGCACTGAGTGTAGATTATATACAGTACATAATATAATACAGCAGCACTGAGTGTACATTATATACAGTACATAATATAATACAGCAGCACTGAGTGTAGATTATATACAGTACATAATGTAATACAGCAGCACTGAGTGTAGATTATATACAGTACATAATATAATACAGCAGCACTGAGTGTAGATTGTATACTGTACATAATATAATACAGCAACACTGAGTGTAGATTATATACAGTATATAATATAATACAGCAGCACTGAGTGTAGATTATATACTGCACATAATATAATACAGCAGCACTGAGTGTAGATTATATACAGTACATAATATAATACAGCAGCACTGAGTGTAGATTATACACAGTACATAATATAATACAGCAGCACTGAGTGTAGACTATATACAGTATATAATATAATACAGCAGCACTGAGTGTAGATTATATACAGTACATAATATAATATAGCAGCACTGAGTGTAGATTATATACTGTACATAATATAATACAGCAGCACTGAGTGTACGGTATGTACAGTACATAATATAATAAAGCAGCACTGAGTGTACATTATATACAGTACATAATATAATACAGCAGCACTGAGTGTAGATTATATACAGTATATAATATAATATAGCAGCACTGAGTGTAGATTATATACAGTACATAATATAATACAGCAGCACTGAGTGTACATTATATACAGTACATAATATAATACAGCAGCACTGAGTGTAGATTATATACAGTACATAATATAATACAGCAGCACTGAGTGTAGATTATATACAGTACATAATATAATACAGCAGCACTGAGTGTAGATAATATACTGTACATAATATAATACAGCAGCACTGAGTGTAGATTATATACAGTACATAATATAATACAGCAGCACTGAGTGTAGACTATATACAGTACATAATACAATACAGCAGCACTGAGTGTAGATTATATACAGTATATAATATAATACAGCAGCACTGAGTTTAGATTATATACAGTATATAATATAATACAGCAGCACTGAGTGTAGATTATATACAGTATATAATATAATACAGCAGCACTGAGTTTAGATTATATACAGTACATAATATAATACAGCAGCACTGAGTATAGATTATATACTGAACATAATATAATACAGCAGCACTGAGTGTAGATTATATACAGTACATAATATAATACAGCAGCACTGAGTGTAGATTATATACTGTACATAATATATTACAGCAGTACTGAGTGTAGATTATATACAGTACATAATATAATACAGCAGCACTGAGTATAGATTATATACTGTACATAATATAATACAGCAGCACTGAGTGTAGATAATATACAGTATATAATATAATACAGCAGCGCTGAGCATAGATTATATACAGTACATAATATAATACAGCAGCACTGAGTATAGATTATATACTGTACATAATATAATACAGCAGCACTGAGTGTAGATAATATACAGTATATAATATAATACAGCAGCACTGAGTGTAGATTATATACAGTACATAATATAATACAGCAACACTGAGTGTACATTATATACAGTATATAATATAATACAGCAGTGCTGAGTGTAGATAATATACTGTACATAATATAATACAGCAGCACTGAGTGAAAATTATATACAGTACATAATATAATACAGCAGCACTGAGTGTAGATTATATACAGTTCATAATGTAATACAGTAGCACTGAGTGTAGATTATATACAGTATATAATATAATACAGCAGCACTGAGTGTAGATTATATACAGTATATAATATAATACAGCAGCACTGAGTGTAGATTATATACAGTATATAATATAATACAGCAGCACTGAGTGTAGATTATATACAGTACATAATATAATACAGCAGCACTGAGTGTAGATTATATACTGTATATAATATAATACAGCAGCACTGAGTGTAGATTATATACAGTACATAATATAATACTGCAGCACTGAGTGTAGATTATATACAGTACATAATATAATACAGCAGCACTGAGTGTAGATAATATACAGTAAATAATATAACACAGCAGCACTGAGTGTAGATAATATACAGTACATAATATAATACAGCAGCACTGAGTGTAGATAATATACAGTACATAAAATAATACAGCAGCACTGAGTGTAGATTATATACAGTACATAATATAATACAGCAGCACTGAGTGTAGATTATATACAGTACATAATATAATAAAGCAGCACGGAGTGTAGATTATATACAGTACATAATATAATACAGCAGCACTGAGTGTAGATTATGTACAGTACATAATATAATACAGCAGCACTGAGTGTAGATTACATACAGTACATAATATAATACAGCAGCACTGAGTTTAGATTATATACTGTACATAATATAATACAGCAGCACTGAGTGTACATTATATACTGTACATAATATAATACAGCAGCACTGAGTGTAGATTATATACAGTACATAATATAATACAGCAGCACTGAGTGTAGATTATATACAGTACATAATGTAATACAGCAGCACTGAGTGTAGATTATATACAGTATATAATATAATACAGCAGCACTGAGTGTAGATTATATACAGTACATAATATAATACAGCAGCACTGAGTATAGATTATATACAGTACATAATATAATACAGCAGCACTGAGTGTAGATTATATACAGTATATAATATAATACAGCAGCACTGAGTGTAGACTATATACAGTATATAATATAATACAGCAGCACTGAGTGTAGATTATATACAGTACATAATATAATACAGCAGCACTGAGTGTAGATTATATACAGTACATAATATAATACAGCAGCACTGAGTGTAGATTACATACAGTACATAATATAATACAGCAGCACTGAGTTTAGATTATATACTGTACATAATATAATACAGCAGCACTGAATGTAGATTATATACAGTACATAATATAATACAGCAGCACTGAGTGTAGATTTTATATGCAGTACATAATATAATACAGCAGCACTGAGTGTAGATTATATACAGTACATAATATAATACAGCAGCACTGAGTGTAGATTATATACAGTATATAATATAATACAGCAGCACTGATTGTAGACTATATACAGTATATAATATAATACAGCAGCACTGAGTGTAGATTATATACAGTACATAATATAATACAGCAGCACTGAGTGTAGATTATATACAGTACATAATATAATACAGCAGCACTGAATGTAGATTATATACAGTACATAATATAATACAGCAGCACTGAGTGTAGATTTTATATGCAGTACATAATATAATACAGCAGCACTGAGTGTAGATTATATACAGTACATAATATAATACAGCAGCACTGAGTGTAGATTATATACAGTGCATAATATAATACAGCAGCACTGAGTGTAGACTATATACAGTATATAATATAATACAGCAGCACTGAGTCTAGATTATATACAGTACATAATATAATACAGCAGCACTGAGTGTACATTATATACCGTATATAATATAATATAGCAGCACTGAGTATAGATTATATACAGTACATAATATAATACAGCAGCACTGAGTGTACATTATATACAGTACATAATATAATACAGCAGCACTGAGTGTACATTATATACAGTACATAATATAATACAGCAGCACGAAGTGTAGACTATAAACAGTACATAATATAATACAGCAGCACTGAGTGTAGATTATATACAGTACATAATATAATACAGCAGCACTGAGTGTAGATTATATACAGTACATAATATAATACAGCAGCACTGAGTGTAGATCATATACAGTACATAATATAATACAGCAGCACTGAATGTAGATTATATACAGTACATAATATAATACAGCAGCACTGAGTGTAGATTATATACAGTACAAAATATAATACAGCAGCACTGAGTGTAGATTACATACAGTACATAATATAATACAGCAGCACTGAGTTTAGATTATATACTGTACATAATATAATACAGCAGCACTGAGTGTAGATTATATACAGTACATAATATAATACAGCAGCACTGAGTGTAGATTATATACAGTGCATAATATAATACAGCAGCACTGAGTGTAGACTATATACAGTATATAATATAATACAGCAGCACTGAGTCTAGATTATATACAGTACATAATATAATACAGCAGCACTGAGTGTACATTATATACCGTATATAATATAATATAGCAGCACTGAGTATAGATTATATACAGTACATAATATAATACAGCAGCACTGAGTGTACATTATATACAGTACATAATATAATACAGCAGCACTGAGTGTACATTATATACAGTACATAATATAATACAGCAGCACGAAGTGTAGACTATAAACAGTACATAATATAATACAGCAGCACTGAGTGTAGATTATATACAGTACATAATATAATACAGCAGCACTGAGTGTAGATTATATACAGTACATAATATAATACAGCAGCACTGAGTGTAGATCATATACAGTACATAATATAATACAGCAGCACTGAATGTAGATTATATACAGTACATAATATAATACAGCAGCACTGAGTGTAGATTATATACAGTACAAAATATAATACAGCAGCACTGAGTGTAGATTACATACAGTACATAATATAATACAGCAGCACTGAGTTTAGATTATATACTGTACATAATATAATACAGCAGCACTGAGTGTACATTATATACTGTACATAATATAATACAGCAGCACTGAGTGTAGATTATATACAGTACATAATATAATACAGCAGCACTGAGTGTAGATTATATACAGTACATAATGTAATACAGCAGCACTGAGTGTAGATTATATACAGTATATAATATAATACAGCAGCACTGAGTGTAGATTATATACAGTACATAATATAATACAGCAGCACTGAGTATAGATTATATACAGTACATAATATAATACAGCGGCACTGAGTGTAGATTATATACAGTACATAATATAATACAGCAGCACTGAGTGTAGATTATATACAGTACATAATATAATACAGCAGCACTGAGTGTAGATTATATACAGTGCATAATATAATACAGCAGCACTGAGTGTAGACTATATACAGTATATAATATAATACAGCAGCACTGAGTGTAGATTATATACAGTACATAATATAATACAGCAGCACTGAGTGTAGATTATATACAGTACATAATATAATACAGCAGCACTGAGTGTACATTATATACAGTATATAATATAATATAGCAGCACTGAGTATAGATTATATACAGTACATAATATAATACAGCAGCACTGAGTGTACATTATATACAGTACATAATATAATACAGCAGCACTGAGTGTACATTATATACAGTACATAATATAATACAGCAGCATGAAGTGTAGACTATAAACAGTACATAATATAATACAGCAGCACTGAGTGTAGATTATATACAGTACATAATATAATACAGCAGCACTGAGTGTAGATTATATACAGTACATAATATAATACAGCAGCACTGAGTGTAGATTATATACAGTACATAATATAATACAGCAGCACTGAATGTAGATTAAATACAGTACATAATATAATACAGCAGCACTGAGTGTAGATTATATACAGTACAAAATATAATACAGCAGCACTGAGTATAGATTATATACAGTACATAATGTAATACAGCAGCACTGAGTGTAGATTATATACAGTATATAATATAATACAGCAGCACTGAGTGTACATTATATACAGTACATAATATAATACAGCAGCACTGAGTATAGATTATATACAGTACATAATATAATACAGCAGCACTGAGTGTAGATTATATACAGTATATAATATAATACAGCAGCACTGAGTGTAGATTGTATACTGTATATAATATAATACAGCAGCACTGAGTGTACATTATATACAGTACATAATATAATACAGCAGCACTGAGTGTAGACTATATACAGTATATAATATAATACAGCAGCACTGAGTGTAGATTATATACAGTACATAATATAATACAGCAGCACTGAGTGTAGATTATATACAGTACATAATATAATACAGCAGCACTGAGTGTAGATCATATACAGTACATAATATAATACAGCAGCACTGAGTGTAGATTATATACAGTACATAATATAATACAGCAACACTGAGTGTAGATTATATACAGTACATAATATAATACAGCAGCACTGAGTGTAGATTATATACTGTACATAATATAATACAGCAGCACTGAGTGTACATTATATACAGTACATAATATAATACAGCAGCACTGAGTGTACATTATATACAGTATATAATATAATATAGCAGCACTGAGTGTACATTATATACAGTACATAATATAATACAGCAGCACTGAGTGTACATTATATACAGTACATAATATAATACAGCAGCACTGAGTGTAGATTATATACAGTACATAATATAATACAGCAGCACTGAGTGTAGATTATATACTGTACATAATATAATACAGCAACACTGAGTGTAGATTATATACAGTATATAATAAAATACAGCAGCACTGAGTGTAGATTATATACAGTATATAATATAATATAGCAGCACTGAGTATAGATTATATACAGTACATAATATAATACAGCAGCACTGAGTGTAGATTATATACAGTACATAATATAATACAGCAGCACTGAGTGTAGATTATACACAGTACATAATATAATACAGCAGCACTGAGTGTAGATTATATACAGTACATAATATAATACAGCAGCACTGAGTGTAGATTATATACAGTACATAATATAATACAGCAGCACTGAGTGTAGATTATATACAGTACATAATATAATACAGCAGCACTGAGTGTAGATTATACACAGTACATAATATAATACAGCAGCACTGAATGTAGATTATATACAGTACATAATATAATACAGCAGCACTGAGTGTAGATTATATACAGTACATAATATAATACAGCAGCACTGAGTGTAGATTATATACAGTACATAATATAATACAGCAGCACTGAGTGTAGATTATACACAGTACATAATATAATACAGCAGCACTGAATGTAGATTATATACAGTACATAATATAATACAGCAGCACTGAGTGTAGATTATATACAGTACATAATATAATATAGCAGCACTGAGTGTAGATTATATACAGTACATAATATAATACAGCAGCACTGAGTGTAGATTATATACAGTACATAATATAATACAGCAGCACTGAGTGTAGATTATATACAGTACATAATATAATACAGCAGCACTGAGTGTAGATTATATACAGTACATAATATAATATAGCAGCACTGAGTGTAGATTATATACAGTACATAATATAATACAGCAGCACTGAGTGTAGATTATATACAGTACATAATATAATACAGCAGCACTGAGTGTAGATTATATACAGTACATAATATAATACAGCAGCACTGAGTGTAGATTATATACAGTACATAATATAATACAGCAGCACTGAGTGTAGATTATATACAGTGCATAATATAATACAGCAGCACTGAGTGTAGACTATATACAGTATATAATATAATACAGCAGCACTGAGTGTAGATTATATACAGTACATAATATAATACAGCAGCACTGAGTGTACATTATATACAGTATATAATATAATATAGCAGCACTGAGTATAGATTATATACAGTACATCATATAATACAGCAGCACTGAGTGTACATTATATACAGTACATAATATAATACAGCAGCACTGAGTGTACATTATATACAGTACATAATATAATACAGCAGCACGAAGTGTAGACTATAAACAGTATATAATATAATACAGCAGCACTGAGTGTAGATTATATACAGTACATAATATAATACAGCAGCACTGAGTGTAGATTATATACTGTACATAATATAATACAGCAGCACTGAGTGTACATTATATAAAGTACATAATATAATACAGCAGCACTGAGTGTACATTATATACAGTATATAATATAATATAGCAGCACTGAGTATAGATTATATACAGTACATAATATAATACAGCAGCACTGAGTGTACATTATATACAGTACATAATATAATACAGCAGCACTGAGTGTAGATTATATACAGTACATAATGTAATACAGCAGCACTGAGTGTAGATTATATAAAGTACATAATATAATACAGCAGCACTGAGTGTACATTATATACAGTATATAATATAATATAGCAGCACTGAGTATAGATTATATACAGTACATAATATAATACAGCAGCACTGAGTGTACATTATATACAGTACATAATATAATACAGCAGCACTGAGTGTAGATTATATACAGTACATAATATAATACAGCAGCACTGAGTATAGATTATATACTGCACATAATATAATACAGCAGCACTGAGTGTAGATTATATACAGTACATAATATAATACAGCAGCACTGAGTGTAGATTATATACAGTACATAATATAATACAGCAGCACTGAGTGTAGATTATATACAGTACATAATATAATACAGCAGCACTAAGTTTAGATTATATACAGTATATAATATAATACAGCAGCACTGAGTGTAGATTATATACAGTATATAATATAATACAGCAGCACTGAGTGTAGATTATATACAGTACATAATATATTACAGCAGTACTGAGTGTAGATTATATACAGTACATAATATAATACAGCAGCACTGAGTATAGATTATATACTGTACATAATATAATACAGCAGCACTGAGTGTAGATAATATACTGTACATAATATAATACAGCAGCACTGAGTGTAGATTATATACAGTATATAATATAATACAGCAGCACTGAGTGTAGATTATATACAGTACATAATATAATACAGCAGCACTGAGTGTAGATTATACACAGTACATAATATAATACAGCAGCACTGAATGTAGATTATATACTGCACATAATATAATACAGCAGCACTGAGTGTAGATTATATACAGTACATAATATAATACAGCAGCACTGAGTGTACATTATATACAGTACATAATATAATACAGCAGCACGAAGTGTAGACTATAAACAGTACATAATATAATACAGCAGCACTGAGTGTAGATTATATACAGTACATAATATAATACAGCAGCACTGAGTGTAGATTATATACAGTACATAATGTAATACAGCAGCACTGAGTGTAGATTATATACAGTATATAATATAATACAGCAGCACTGAGTGTAGATTATATACAGTACATAATGTAATACAGCAGCAATGAGTGTAGATTATATACAGTACATAATGTAATACAGCAGCAATGAGTGTAGATTATATACAGTACATAATATAATACAGCAACACTGAGTGTAGATTATATACAGTACATAATATAATACAGCAGCACTGAGTATAGATTATATACAGTACATAATATAATACAGCAGCACTGAGTGTAGATAATATACTGTACATAATATAATACAGCAGCACTGAGTGAAAATTATATACAGTACATAATATAATACAGCAGCACTGAGTGTAGATTATATACAGTACATAATGTAATACAGCAGCACTGAGTGTAGATTATATACAGTATATAATATAATACAGCAGCACTGAGTGTAGATTATATACAGTATATAATATAATACAGCAGCACTGAGTGTAGATTATATACAGTATATAATATAATACAGCAGCACTGAGTGTAGATTATATACAGTACATAATATAATACAGCAGCACTGAGTGTAGATTATATACTGTATATAATATAATACAGCAGCACTGAGTGTAGATTATATACAGTACATAATATAATACTGCAGCACTGAGTGTAGATTATATACAGTACATAATATAATACAGCAGCACTGAGTGTAGATCATATACAGTACATAATATAATACAGCAGCACTGAGTGTAGATTATATACAGTACATAATATAATACAGCAGCACTGAGTGTAGATTATATACAGTACATAATATAATACAGCAGCACTGAGTGTAGATTATATACAGTAAATAATATAACACAGCAGCACTGAGTGTAGATAATATACAGTACATAATATAATACAGCAGCACTGAGTGTAGATAATATACAGTACAAAAAATAATACAGCAGCACTGAGTGTAGATTATATACAGTACATAATATAATACAGCAGCAATGAGTGTAGATTATATACAGTACATAATATAATACAGCAGCACTGAGTGTAGATTATATACAGTACATAATATAATACAGCAGCACTGAGTGTAGATTATGTACAGTACATAATATAATACAGCAGCACTGAGTGTAGATTACATACAGTACATAATATAATACAGCAGCACTGAGTTTAGATTATATACTGTACATAATATAATACAGCAGCACTGAGTGTAGATTATATACAGTACATAATATAATACAGCAGCACTGAGTGTAGATTATATACAGTACATAATGTAATACAGCAGCACTGAGTGTAGATTATATACAGTATATAATATAATACAGCAGCACTGAGTGTAGATTATATACAGTACATAATATAATACAGCAGCACTGAGTATAGATTATATACAGTACATAATATAATACAGCAGCACTGAGTGTAGATTATATACAGTATATAATATAATACAGCAGCACTGAGTGTAGACTATATACAGTATATAATATAATACAGCAGCACTGAGTGTAGATTATATACAGTACATAATATAATACAGCAGCACTGAGTGTAGATTATATACAGTACATAATATAATACAACAGCACTGAGTGTACATTATATACAGTATATAATATAATATAGCAGCACTGAGTGTAGATTATATACAGTACATAATATAATACAGCAGCACTGAGTGTACATTATATACAGTACATAATATAATACAGCAGCACTGAGTGTAGATTATATACAGTACATAATGTAATACAGCAGCACTGAGTGTAGATTATATACAGTACATAATATAATACAGCAGCACTGAGTGTAGATTGTATACTGTACATAATATAATACAGCAACACTGAGTGTAGATTATATACAGTATATAATATAATACAGCAGCACTGAGTGTAGATTATATACTGCACATAATATAATACAGCAGCACTGAGTGTAGATTATATACAGTACATAATATAATACAGCAGCACTGAGTGTAGATTATACACAGTACATAATATAATACAGCAGCACTGAGTGTAGACTATATACAGTATATAATATAATACAGCAGCACTGAGTGTAGATTATATACAGTACATAATATAATATAGCAGCACTGAGTGTAGATTATATACTGTACATAATATAATACAGCAGCACTGAGTGTAGATTATATACAGTACATAATATAATACAGCAGCACTAAGTTTAGATTATATACAGTATATAATATAATACAGCAGCACTAAGTTTAGATTATATACAGTACATAATATAATACAGCAGCACTGAGTGTACATTATATACAGTACATAATATAATACAGCAGCACTGAGTGTAGATTATATACAGTACATAATATAATACAGCAGCACTGAGTGTAGATTATATACAGTACATAATATAATACAGCAGCACTGAGTGTACATTATATACAGTATATAATATAATACAGCAGCACTGAGTGTACATTATATACAGTATATAATATAATACAGCAGCACTGAGTATAGATTATATACAGTACATAATATAATACAACAGCACTGAGTGTACATTATATACAGTATATAATATAATATAGCAGCACTGAGTGTAGATTATATACAGTACATAATATAATACAGCAGCACTGAGTGTACATTATATACAGTACATAATATAATACAGCAGCACTGAGTGTAGATTATATACAGTACATAATGTAATACAGCAGCACTGAGTGTAGATTATATACAGTACATAATATAATACAGCAGCACTGAGTGTAGATTGTATACTGTACATAATATAATACAGCAACACTGAGTGTAGATTATATACAGTATATAATATAATACAGCAGCACTGAGTGTAGATTATATACTGCACATAATATAATACAGCAGCACTGAGTGTAGATTATATACAGTACATAATATAATACAGCAGCACTGAGTGTAGATTATACACAGTACATAATATAATACAGCAGCACTGAGTGTAGACTATATACAGTATATAATATAATACAGCAGCACTGAGTGTAGATTATATACAGTACATAATATAATATAGCAGCACTGAGTGTAGATTATATACTGTACATAATATAATACAGCAGCACTGAGTGTAGATTATATACAGTACATAATATAATACAGCAGCACTAAGTTTAGATTATATACAGTATATAATATAATACAGCAGCACTAAGTTTAGATTATATACAGTACATAATATAATACAGCAGCACTGAGTGTACATTATATACAGTACATAATATAATACAGCAGCACTGAGTGTAGATTATATACAGTACATAATATAATACAGCAGCACTGAGTGTAGATTATATACAGTACATAATATAATACAGCAGCACTGAGTGTACATTATATACAGTATATAATATAATACAGCAGCACTGAGTATAGATTATATACAGTACATAATATAATACAGCAGCACTGAGTGTAGATAATATACTGTACATAATATAATACAGCAGCACTGAGTGTAGATTATATACAGTATATAATATAATACAGCAGCACTGAGTGTAGACTATATACAGTACATAATACAATACAGCAGCACTGAGTGTAGATTATATACAGTATAAAATATAATACAGCAGCACTGAGTTTAGATTATATACAGTATATAATATAATACAGCAGCACTGAGTGTAGATTATATACAGTATATAATATAATACAGCAGCACTGAGTTTAGATTATATACAGTACATAATATAATACAGCAGCACTGAGTATAGATTATATACTGAACATAATATAATACAGCAGCACTGAGTGTAGATTATATACAGTACATAATATAATACAGCAGCACTGAGTGTAGATTATATACTGTACATAATATATTACAGCAGTACTGAGTGTAGATTATATACAGTACATAATATAATACAGCAGCACTGAGTATAGATTATATACTGTACATAATATAATACAGCAGCACTGAGTGTAGATAATATACAGTATATAATATAATACAGCAGCGCTGAGCATAGATTATATACAGTACATAATATAATACAGCAGCACTGAGTATAGATTATATACTGTACATAATATAATACAGCAGCACTGAGTGTAGATAATATACAGTATATAATATAATACAGCAGCACTGAGTGTAGATTATATACAGTACATAATATAATACAGCAACACTGAGTGTACATTATATACAGTATATAATATAATACAGCAGTGCTGAGTGTAGATTATATACTGTACATAATATAATACAGCAGCACTGAGTGAAAATTATATACAGTACATAATATAATACAGCAGCACTGAGTGTAGATTATATACAGTACATAATATAATACAGCAGCACTGAGTGTAGATTATATACAGTACATAATATAATACAGCAACACTGAGTGTAGATAATATACTGTACATAATATAATACAGCAGCACTGAGTGAAAATTATATACAGTACATAATATAATACAGCAGCACTGAGTGTAGATTATATACAGTTCATAATGTAATACAGTAGCACTGAGTGTAGATTATATACAGTATATAATATAATACAGCAGCACTGAGTGTAGATTATATACAGTATATAATATAATACAGCAGCACTGAGTGTAGATTATATACAGTATATAATATAATACAGCAGCACTGAGTGTAGATTATATACAGTACATAATATAATACAGCAGCACTGAGTGTAGATTATGTACAGTACATAATATAATACAGCAGCACTGAGTGTAGATTACATACAGTACATAATATAATACAGCAGCACTGAGTTTAGATTATATACTGTACATAATATAATACAGCAGCACTGAGTGTAGATTATATACAGTACATAATATAATACAGCAGCACTGAGTGTAGATTATATACAGTACATAATGTAATACAGCAGCACTGAGTGTAGATTATATACAGTATATAATATAATACAGCAGCACTGAGTGTAGATTATATACAGTACATAATATAATACAGCAGCACTGAGTATAGATTATATACAGTACATAATATAATACAGCAGCACTGAGTGTAGATTATATACAGTATATAATATAATACAGCAGCACTGAGTGTAGACTATATACAGTATATAATATAATACAGCAGCACTGAGTGTAGATTATATACAGTACATAATATAATACAGCAGCACTGAGTGTAGATTATATACAGTACATAATATAATACAACAGCACTGAGTGTACATTATATACAGTATATAATATAATATAGCAGCACTGAGTGTAGATTATATACAGTACATAATATAATACAGCAGCACTGAGTGTACATTATATACAGTACATAATATAATACAGCAGCACTGAGTGTAGATTATATACAGTACATAATGTAATACAGCAGCACTGAGTGTAGATTATATACAGTACATAATATAATACAGCAGCACTGAGTGTAGATTGTATACTGTACATAATATAATACAGCAACACTGAGTGTAGATTATATACAGTATATAATATAATACAGCAGCACTGAGTGTAGATTATATACTGCACATAATATAATACAGCAGCACTGAGTGTAGATTATATACAGTACATAATATAATACAGCAGCACTGAGTGTAGATTATACACAGTACATAATATAATACAGCAGCACTGAGTGTAGACTATATACAGTATATAATATAATACAGCAGCACTGAGTGTAGATTATATACAGTACATAATATAATATAGCAGCACTGAGTGTAGATTATATACTGTACATAATATAATACAGCAGCACTGAGTGTAGATTATATACAGTACATAATATAATACAGCAGCACTAAGTTTAGATTATATACAGTATATAATATAATACAGCAGCACTAAGTTTAGATTATATACAGTACATAATATAATACAGCAGCACTGAGTGTACATTATATACAGTACATAATATAATACAGCAGCACTGAGTGTAGATTATATACAGTACATAATATAATACAGCAGCACTGAGTGTAGATTATATACAGTACATAATATAATACAGCAGCACTGAGTGTACATTATATACAGTATATAATATAATACAGCAGCACTGAGTGTACATTATATACAGTATATAATATAATACAGCAGCACTGAGTATAGATTATATACAGTACATAATATAATACAACAGCACTGAGTGTACATTATATACAGTATATAATATAATATAGCAGCACTGAGTGTAGATTATATACAGTACATAATATAATACAGCAGCACTGAGTGTACATTATATACAGTACATAATATAATACAGCAGCACTGAGTGTAGATTATATACAGTACATAATGTAATACAGCAGCACTGAGTGTAGATTATATACAGTACATAATATAATACAGCAGCACTGAGTGTAGATTGTATACTGTACATAATATAATACAGCAACACTGAGTGTAGATTATATACAGTATATAATATAATACAGCAGCACTGAGTGTAGATTATATACTGCACATAATATAATACAGCAGCACTGAGTGTAGATTATATACAGTACATAATATAATACAGCAGCACTGAGTGTAGATTATACACAGTACATAATATAATACAGCAGCACTGAGTGTAGACTATATACAGTATATAATATAATACAGCAGCACTGAGTGTAGATTATATACAGTACATAATATAATATAGCAGCACTGAGTGTAGATTATATACTGTACATAATATAATACAGCAGCACTGAGTGTAGATTATATACAGTACATAATATAATACAGCAGCACTAAGTTTAGATTATATACAGTATATAATATAATACAGCAGCACTAAGTTTAGATTATATACAGTACATAATATAATACAGCAGCACTGAGTGTACATTATATACAGTACATAATATAATACAGCAGCACTGAGTGTAGATTATATACAGTACATAATATAATACAGCAGCACTGAGTGTAGATTATATACAGTACATAATATAATACAGCAGCACTGAGTGTACATTATATACAGTATATAATATAATACAGCAGCACTGAGTATAGATTATATACAGTACATAATATAATACAGCAGCACTGAGTGTAGATAATATACTGTACATAATATAATACAGCAGCACTGAGTGTAGATTATATACAGTATATAATATAATACAGCAGCACTGAGTGTAGACTATATACAGTACATAATACAATACAGCAGCACTGAGTGTAGATTATATACAGTATAAAATATAATACAGCAGCACTGAGTTTAGATTATATACAGTATATAATATAATACAGCAGCACTGAGTGTAGATTATATACAGTATATAATATAATACAGCAGCACTGAGTTTAGATTATATACAGTACATAATATAATACAGCAGCACTGAGTATAGATTATATACTGAACATAATATAATACAGCAGCACTGAGTGTAGATTATATACAGTACATAATATAATACAGCAGCACTGAGTGTAGATTATATACTGTACATAATATATTACAGCAGTACTGAGTGTAGATTATATACAGTACATAATATAATACAGCAGCACTGAGTATAGATTATATACTGTACATAATATAATACAGCAGCACTGAGTGTAGATAATATACAGTATATAATATAATACAGCAGCGCTGAGCATAGATTATATACAGTACATAATATAATACAGCAGCACTGAGTATAGATTATATACTGTACATAATATAATACAGCAGCACTGAGTGTAGATAATATACAGTATATAATATAATACAGCAGCACTGAGTGTAGATTATATACAGTACATAATATAATACAGCAACACTGAGTGTACATTATATACAGTATATAATATAATACAGCAGTGCTGAGTGTAGATTATATACTGTACATAATATAATACAGCAGCACTGAGTGAAAATTATATACAGTACATAATATAATACAGCAGCACTGAGTGTAGATTATATACAGTACATAATATAATACAGCAGCACTGAGTGTAGATTATATACAGTACATAATATAATACAGCAACACTGAGTGTAGATAATATACTGTACATAATATAATACAGCAGCACTGAGTGAAAATTATATACAGTACATAATATAATACAGCAGCACTGAGTGTAGATTATATACAGTTCATAATGTAATACAGTAGCACTGAGTGTAGATTATATACAGTATATAATATAATACAGCAGCACTGAGTGTAGATTATATACAGTATATAATATAATACAGCAGCACTGAGTGTAGATTATATACAGTATATAATATAATACAGCAGCACTGAGTGTAGATTATATACAGTACATAATATAATACAGCAGCACTGAGTGTAGATTATATACTGTATATAATATAATACAGCAGCACTGAATGTAGATTATATACAGTACGTAATATAATACTGCAGCACTGAGTGTAGATTATATACAGTACATAATATAATACAGCAGCACTGAGTGTAGATAATATACAGTACATAATATAATACAGCAGCACTGAGTGTAGATAATATACAGTACATAAAATAATACAGCAGCACTGAGTGTAGATTATATACAGTACATAATATAATACAGCAGCACTGAGTGTAGATTATATACAGTACATAATATAATAAAGCAGCACGGAGTGTAGATTATATACAGTACATAATATAATACAGCAGCACTGAGTGTAGATTATGTACAGTACATAATATAATACAGCAGCACTGAGTGTAGATTACATACAGTACATAATATAATACAGCAGCACTGAGTTTAGATTATATACTGTACATAATATAATACAGCAGCACTGAGTGTACATTATATACTGTACATAATATAATACAGCAGCACTGAGTGTAGATTATATACAGTACATAATATAATACAGCAGCACTGAGTGTAGATTATATACAGTACATAATGTAATACAGCAGCACTGAGTGTAGATTATATACAGTATATAATATAATACAGCAGCACTGAGTGTAGATTATATACAGTACATAATATAATACAGCAGCACTGAGTATAGATTATATACAGTACATAATATAATACAGCAGCACTGAGTGTAGATTATATACAGTATATAATATAATACAGCAGCACTGAGTGTAGACTATATACAGTATATAATATAATACAGCAGCACTGAGTGTAGATTATATACAGTACATAATATAATACAGCAGCACTGAGTGTAGATTATATACAGTACATAATATAATACAGCAGCACTGAGTGTAGATTACATACAGTACATAATATAATACAGCAGCACTGAGTTTAGATTATATACTGTACATAATATAACACAGCAGCACTGAGTGTACATTATATACTGTACATAATATAATACAGCAGCACTGAGTGTAGATTATATACAGTACATAATATAATACAGCAGCACTGAGTGTAGATTATATACAGTACATAATGTAATACAGCAGCACTGAGTGTAGATTATATACAGTACATAAAATAATACAGCAGCACTGAGTGTAGATTATATACAGTATATAATATAATACAGCAGCACTGATTGTAGACTATATACAGTATATAATATAATACAGCAGCACTGAGTGTAGATTATATACAGTACATAATATAATACAGCAGCACTGAGTGTAGATTATATACAGTACATAATATAATACAGCAGCACTGAATGTAGATTATATACAGTACATAATATAATACAGCAGCACTGAGTGTAGATTTTATATGCAGTACATAATATAATACAGCAGCACTGAGTGTAGATTATATACAGTACATAATATAATACAGCAGCACTGAGTGTAGATTATATACAGTGCATAATATAATACAGCAGCACTGAGTGTAGACTATATACAGTATATAATATAATACAGCAGCACTGAGTCTAGATTATATACAGTACATAATATAATACAGCAGCACTGAGTGTACATTATATACCGTATATAATATAATATAGCAGCACTGAGTATAGATTATATACAGTACATAATATAATACAGCAGCACTGAGTGTACATTATATACAGTACATAATATAATACAGCAGCACTGAGTGTACATTATATACAGTACATAATATAATACAGCAGCACGAAGTGTAGACTATAAACAGTACATAATATAATACAGCAGCACTGAGTGTAGATTATATACAGTACATAATATAATACAGCAGCACTGAGTGTAGATTATATACAGTACATAATATAATACAGCAGCACTGAGTGTAGATCATATACAGTACATAATATAATACAGCAGCACTGAATGTAGATTATATACAGTACATAATATAATACAGCAGCACTGAGTGTAGATTATATACAGTACAAAATATAATACAGCAGCACTGAGTGTAGATTACATACAGTACATAATATAATACAGCAGCACTGAGTTTAGATTATATACTGTACATAATATAATACAGCAGCACTGAGTGTACATTATATACTGTACATAATATAATACAGCAGCACTGAGTGTAGATTATATACAGTACATAATATAATACAGCAGCACTGAGTGTAGATTATATACAGTACATAATGTAATACAGCAGCACTGAGTGTAGATTATATACAGTATATAATATAATACAGCAGCACTGAGTGTAGATTATATACAGTACATAATATAATACAGCAGCACTGAGTATAGATTATATACAGTACATAATATAATACAGCGGCACTGAGTGTAGATTATATACAGTACATAATATAATACAGCAGCACTGAGTGTAGATTATATACAGTACATAATATAATACAGCAGCACTGAGTGTAGATTATATACAGTGCATAATATAATACAGCAGCACTGAGTGTAGACTATATACAGTATATAATATAATACAGCAGCACTGAGTGTAGATTATATACAGTACATAATATAATACAGCAGCACTGAGTGTAGATTATATACAGTACATAATATAATACAGCAGCACTGAGTGTACATTATATACAGTATATAATATAATATAGCAGCACTGAGTATAGATTATATACAGTACATAATATAATACAGCAGCACTGAGTGTACATTATATACAGTACATAATATAATACAGCAGCACTGAGTGTACATTATATACAGTACATAATATAATACAGCAGCATGAAGTGTAGACTATAAACAGTACATAATATAATACAGCAGCACTGAGTGTAGATTATATACAGTACATAATATAATACAGCAGCACTGAGTGTAGATTATATACAGTACATAATATAATACAGCAGCACTGAGTGTAGATTATATACAGTACATAATATAATACAGCAGCACTGAATGTAGATTATATACAGTACATAATATAATACAGCAGCACTGAGTGTAGATTATATACAGAACAAAATATAATACAGCAGCACTGAGTGTAGATTATATACAGTACATAATGTAATACAGCAGCACTGAGTGTAGATTATATACAGTATATAATATAATACAGCAGCACTGAGTGTACATTATATACAGTACATAATATAATACAGCAGCACTGAGTATAGATTATATACAGTACATAATATAATACAGCAGCACTGAGTGTAGATTATATACAGTATATAATATAATACAGCAGCACTGAGTGTAGACTATATACAGTATATAATATAATACAGCAGCACTGAGTGTAGATTGTATACTGTATATAATATAATACAGCAGCACTGAGTGTACATTATATACAGTACATAATATAATACAGCAGCACTGAGTGTAGACTATATACAGTATATAATATAATACAGCAGCACTGAGTGTAGATTATATACAGTACATAATATAATACAGCAGCACTGAGTGTAGATTATATACAGTACATAATATAATACAGCAGCACTGAGTGTAGATCATATACAGTACATAATATAATACAGCAGCACTGAGTGTAGATTATATACAGTACATAATATAATACAGCAACACTGAGTGTAGATTATATACAGTACATAATATAATACAGCAGCACTGAGTGTAGATTATATACTGTACATAATATAATACAGCAGCACTGAGTGTACATTATATACAGTACATAATATAATACAGCAGCACTGAGTGTACATTATATACAGTATATAATATAATATAGCAGCACTGAGTGTACATTATATACAGTACATAATATAATACAGCAGCACTGAGTGTACATTATATACAGTACATAATATAATACAGCAGCACGGAGTGTAGATTATATACAGTACATAATATAATACAGCAGCACTGAGTGTAGATTATATACTGTACATAATATAATACAGCAACACTGAGTGTAGATTATATACAGTATATAATAAAATACAGCAGCACTGAGTGTAGATTATATACAGTACATAATATAATACAGCAGCACTGAGTGTAGATTATACACAGTACATAATATAATACAGCAGCACTGAGTGTAGATTATATACAGTACATAATATAATACAGCAGCACTGAGTGTAGATTATATACAGTACATAATATAATACAGCAGCACTGAGTGTAGATTATATACAGTACATAATATAATACAGCAGCACTGAGTGTAGATTATACACAGTACATAATATAATACAGCAGCACTGAATGTAGATTATATACAGTACATAATATAATACAGCAGCACTGAGTGTAGATTATATACAGTACATAATATAATACAGCAGCACTGAGTGTAGATTATATACAGTACATAATATAATACAGCAGCACTGAGTGTAGATTATACACAGTACATAATATAATACAGCAGCACTGAGTGTAGATTATATACTGTACATAATATAATACAGCAACACTGAGTGTAGATTATATACTGTACATAATATAATACAGCAACACTGAGTGTAGATTATATACAGTATATAATATAATACAGCAGCACTGAGTATAGATTATATACTGCACATAATATAATACAGCAGCACTGAGTGTAGATTATATACAGTACATAATATAATACAGCAGCACTGAGTGTAGATTATATACAGTACATAATATAATACAGCAGCACTGAGTGTAGATTATATACAGTACATAATATAATACAGCAGCACTAAGTTTAGATTATATACAGTATATAATATAATACAGCAGCACTGAGTGTAGATTATATACAGTATATAATATAATACAGCAGCACTGAGTGTAGATTATATACAGTACATAATATATTACAGCAGTACTGAGTGTAGATTATATACAGTACATAATATAATACAGCAGCACTGAGTATAGATTATATACTGTACATAATATAATACAGCAGCACTGAGTGTAGATAATATACTGTACATAATATAATACAGCAGCACTGAGTGAAAATTATATACAGTACATAATATAATACAGCAGCACTGAGTGTAGATTATATACAGTACATAATGTAATACAGCAGCACTGAGTGTAGATTATATACAGTATATAATATAATACAGCAGCACTGAGTGTAGATTATATACAGTATATAATATAATATTGCAGCACTGAGTGTAGATTATATATAGTACATAATATAATACAGCAGCACTGAGTGTAGATTATATACTGTATATAATATAATACAGCAGCACTGAGTGTAGATTATATACAGTACATAATATAATACAGCAGCACTGAGTATAGATTATATACAGTACATAATATAATACAGCAGCACTGAGTGTAGATTATATACAGTATATAATATAATACAGCAGCAATGAGTGTAGACTATATACAGTATATAATATAATACAGCAGCACTGAGTGTAGATTATATACAGTACATAATATAAAACAGCAGCACTGAGTGTAGATTGTATACTGTACATAATATAATACAGCAACACTGAGTTTAGATTATATACTGTACATAATATAATACAGCAGCACTGAGTGTACATTATATACTGTACATAATATAATACAGCAGCACTGAGTGTAGATTATATACAGTACATAATATAATACAGCAGCACTGAGTGTAGATTATATACAGTACATAATGTAATACAGCAGCACTGAGTGTAGATTATATACAGTATATAATATAATACAGCAGCACTGAGTGTAGATTATATACAGTACATAATATAATATAGCAGCACTGAGTGTAGATTATATACTGTACATAATATAATACAGCAGCACTGAGTGTAGATTATATACAGTATATAATATAATACAGCAGCACTGAGTGTAGATTACATACTGTATATAATATAATACAGCAGCACTGAGTGTACATTATATACAGTACATAATATAATACAGCAGCACTGAGTGTAGACTATATACAGTATATAATATAATACAGCAGCACTGAGTGTAGATCATATACAGTACATAATATAATACAACAGCACTGAATGTAGATTATATACAGTACATAATATAATACAGCAGCACTGAGTGCAGATTATATACTGTACATAATATAATACAGCAGCACTGAGTGTAGATTATATACAGTACATAATATAATACAGCAGCACTGAGTGTACATTATATACAGTATATAATATAATATAGCAGCACTGAGTGTAGATTATATACAGTACATAATATAATACAGCAGCACTGAGTGTACATTATATACAGTACATAATATAATACAGCAGCACTGAGTGTAGATTATATACAGTACATAATGTAATACAGCAGCACTGAGTGTAGATTATATACAGTACATAATATAATACAGCAGCACTGAGTGTAGATTGTATACTGTACATAATATAATACAGCAACACTGAGTGTAGATTATATACAGTATATAATATAATACAGCAGCACTGAGTGTAGATTATATACTGCACATAATATAATACAGCAGCACTGAGTGTAGATTATATACAGTACATAATATAATACAGCAGCACTGAGTGTAGATTATACACAGTACATAATATAATACAGCAGCACTGAGTGTAGACTATATACAGTATATAATATAATACAGCAGCACTGAGTGTAGATTATATACAGTACATAATATAATATAGCAGCACTGAGTGTAGATTATATACTGTACATAATATAATACAGCAGCACTGAGTGTACGGTATGTACAGTACATAATATAATAAAGCAGCACTGAGTGTACATTATATACAGTACATAATATAATACAGCAGCACTGAGTGTAGATTATATACAGTATATAATATAATATAGCAGCACTGAGTGTAGATTATATACAGTACATAATATAATACAGCAGCACTGAGTGTACATTATATACAGTACATAATATAATACAGCAGCACTGAGTGTAGATTATATACAGTACATAATATAATACAGCAGCACTGAGTGTAGATTATATACAGTACATAATATAATACAGCAGCACTGAGTGTAGATTATATACAGTATATAATATAATACAGCAGCACTGAGTGTAGACTATATACAGTACATAATACAATACAGCAGCACTGAGTGTAGATTATATACAGTATATAATATAATACAGCAGCACTGAGTTTAGATTATATACAGTATATAATATAATACAGCAGCACTGAGTGTAGATTATATACAGTATATAATATAATACAGCAGCACTGAGTTTAGATTATATACAGTACATAATATAATACAGCAGCACTGAGTATAGATTATATACTGAACATAATATAATACAGCAGCACTGAGTGTAGATTATATACAGTACATAATATAATACAGCAGCACTGAGTGTAGATTATATACTGTACATAATATATTACAGCAGTACTGAGTGTAGATTATATACAGTACATAATATAATACAGCAGCACTGAGTATAGATTATATACTGTACATAATATAATACAGCAGCACTGAGTGTAGATAATATACAGTATATAATATAATACAGCAGCGCTGAGCATAGATTATATACAGTACATAATATAATACAGCAGCACTGAGTATAGATTATATACTGTACATAATATAATACAGCAGCACTGAGTGTAGATAATATACAGTATATAATATAATACAGCAGCACTGAGTGTAGATTATATACAGTACATAATATAATACAGCAACACTGAGTGTACATTATATACAGTATATAATATAATACAGCAGTGCTGAGTGTAGATAATATACTGTACATAATATAATACAGCAGCACTGAGTGAAAATTATATACAGTACATAATATAATACAGCAGCACTGAGTGTAGATTATATACAGTACATAATATAATACAGCAGCACTGAGTGTAGATTATATACAGTACATAATATAATACAGCAACACTGAGTGTAGATAATATACTGTACATAATATAATACAGCAGCACTGAGTGAAAATTATATACAGTACATAATATAATACAGCAGCACTGAGTGTAGATTATATACAGTTCATAATGTAATACAGTAGCACTGAGTGTAGATTATATACAGTATATAATATAATACAGCAGCACTGAGTGTAGATTATATACAGTATATAATATAATACAGCAGCACTGAGTGTAGATTATATACAGTATATAATATAATACAGCAGCACTGAGTGTAGATTATATACAGTACATAATATAATACAGCAGCACTGAGTGTAGATTATATACTGTATATAATATAATACAGCAGCACTGAGTGTAGATTATATACAGTACATAATATAATACTGCAGCACTGAGTGTAGATTATATACAGTACATAATATAATACAGCAGCACTGAGTGTAGATAATATACAGTAAATAATATAACACAGCAGCACTGAGTGTAGATAATATACAGTACATAATATAATACAGCAGCACTGAGTGTAGATAATATACAGTACATAAAATAATACAGCAGCACTGAGTGTAGATTATATACAGTACATAATATAATACAGCAGCACTGAGTGTAGATTATATACAGTACATAATATAATAAAGCAGCACGGAGTGTAGATTATATACAGTACATAATATAATACAGCAGCACTGAGTGTAGATTATGTACAGTACATAATATAATACAGCAGCACTGAGTGTAGATTACATACAGTACATAATATAATACAGCAGCACTGAGTTTAGATTATATACTGTACATAATATAATACAGCAGCACTGAGTGTACATTATATACTGTACATAATATAATACAGCAGCACTGAGTGTAGATTATATACAGTACATAATATAATACAGCAGCACTGAGTGTAGATTATATACAGTACATAATGTAATACAGCAGCACTGAGTGTAGATTATATACAGTATATAATATAATACAGCAGCACTGAGTGTAGATTATATACAGTACATAATATAATACAGCAGCACTGAGTATAGATTATATACAGTACATAATATAATACAGCAGCACTGAGTGTAGATTATATACAGTATATAATATAATACAGCAGCACTGAGTGTAGACTATATACAGTATATAATATAATACAGCAGCACTGAGTGTAGATTATATACAGTACATAATATAATACAGCAGCACTGAGTGTAGATTATATACAGTACATAATATAATACAGCAGCACTGAGTGTAGATTACATACAGTACATAATATAATACAGCAGCACTGAGTTTAGATTATATACTGTACATAATATAACACAGCAGCACTGAGTGTACATTATATACTGTACATAATATAATACAGCAGCACTGAGTGTAGATTATATACAGTACATAATATAATACAGCAGCACTGAGTGTAGATTATATACAGTACATAATGTAATACAGCAGCACTGAGTGTAGATTATATACAGTACATAAAATAATACAGCAGCACTGAGTGTAGATTATATACAGTATATAATATAATACAGCAGCACTGATTGTAGACTATATACAGTATATAATATAATACAGCAGCACTGAGTGTAGATTATATACAGTACATAATATAATACAGCAGCACTGAGTGTAGATTATATACAGTACATAATATAATACAGCAGCACTGAATGTAGATTATATACAGTACATAATATAATACAGCAGCACTGAGTGTAGATTTTATATGCAGTACATAATATAATACAGCAGCACTGAGTGTAGATTATATACAGTACATAATATAATACAGCAGCACTGAGTGTAGATTATATACAGTGCATAATATAATACAGCAGCACTGAGTGTAGACTATATACAGTATATAATATAATACAGCAGCACTGAGTCTAGATTATATACAGTACATAATATAATACAGCAGCACTGAGTGTACATTATATACCGTATATAATATAATATAGCAGCACTGAGTATAGATTATATACAGTACATAATATAATACAGCAGCACTGAGTGTACATTATATACAGTACATAATATAATACAGCAGCACTGAGTGTACATTATATACAGTACATAATATAATACAGCAGCACGAAGTGTAGACTATAAACAGTACATAATATAATACAGCAGCACTGAGTGTAGATTATATACAGTACATAATATAATACAGCAGCACTGAGTGTAGATTATATACAGTACATAATATAATACAGCAGCACTGAGTGTAGATCATATACAGTACATAATATAATACAGCAGCACTGAATGTAGATTATATACAGTACATAATATAATACAGCAGCACTGAGTGTAGATTATATACAGTACAAAATATAATACAGCAGCACTGAGTGTAGATTACATACAGTACATAATATAATACAGCAGCACTGAGTTTAGATTATATACTGTACATAATATAATACAGCAGCACTGAGTGTACATTATATACTGTACATAATATAATACAGCAGCACTGAGTGTAGATTATATACAGTACATAATATAATACAGCAGCACTGAGTGTAGATTATATACAGTACATAATGTAATACAGCAGCACTGAGTGTAGATTATATACAGTATATAATATAATACAGCAGCACTGAGTGTAGATTATATACAGTACATAATATAATACAGCAGCACTGAGTGTACATTATATACAGTACATAATATAATACAGCAGCACTGAGTATACATTATATACAGTACATAATATAATACAGCAGCACGAAGTGTAGACTATAAACAGTACATAATATAATACAGCAGCACTGAGTGTAGATTATATACAGTACATAATATAATACAGCAGCACTGAGTGTAGATTATATACAGTACATAATATAATACAGCAGCACTGAGTGTAGATCATATACAGTACATAATATAATACAGCAGCACTGAATGTAGATTATATACAGTACATAATATAATACAGCAGCACTGAGTGTAGATTATATACAGTACAAAATATAATACAGCAGCACTGAGTGTAGATTACATACAGTACATAATATAATACAGCAGCACTGAGTTTAGATTATATACTGTACATAATATAATACAGCAGCACTGAGTGTACATTATATACTGTACATAATATAATACAGCAGCACTGAGTGTAGATTATATACAGTACATAATATAATACAGCAGCACTGAGTGTAGATTATATACAGTACATAATGTAATACAGCAGCACTGAGTGTAGATTATATACAGTATATAATATAATACAGCAGCACTGAGTGTAGATTATATACTGTACATAATATAATACAGCAGCACTGAGTATAGATTATATACAGTACATAATATAATACAGCGGCACTGAGTGTAGATTATATACAGTACATAATATAATACAGCAGCACTGAGTGTAGATTATATACAGTACATAATATAATACAGCAGCACTGAGTGTAGATTATATACAGTGCATAATATAATACAGCAGCACTGAGTGTAGACTATATACAGTATATAATATAATACAGCAGCACTGAGTGTAGATTATATACAGTACATAATATAATACAGCAGCACTGAGTGTAGATTATATACAGTACATAATATAATACAGCAGCACTGAGTGTACATTATATACAGTATATAATATAATATAGCAGCACTGAGTATAGATTATATACAGTACATAATATAATACAGCAGCACTGAGTGTACATTATATACAGTACATAATATAATACAGCAGCACTGAGTGTACATTATATACAGTACATAATATAATACAGCAGCATGAAGTGTAGACTATAAACAGTACATAATATAATACAGCAGCACTGAGTGTAGATTATATACAGTACATAATATAATACAGCAGCACTGAGTGTAGATTATATACAGTACATAATATAATACAGCAGCACTGAGTGTAGATTATATACAGTACATAATATAATACAGCAGCACTGAATGTAGATTATATACAGTACATAATATAATACAGCAGCACTGAGTGTAGATTATATACAGTACAAAATATAATACAGCAGCACTGAGTATAGATTATATACAGTACATAATGTAATACAGCAGCACTGAGTGTAGATTATATACAGTATATAATATAATACAGCAGCACTGAGTGTACATTATATACAGTACATAATATAATACAGCAGCACTGAGTATAGATTATATACAGTACATAATATAATACAGCAGCACTGAGTGTAGATTATATACAGTATATAATATAATACAGCAGCACTGAGTGTAGACTATATACAGTATATAATATAATACAGCAGCACTGAGTGTAGATTGTATACTGTATATAATATAATACAGCAGCACTGAGTGTACATTATATACAGTACATAATATAATACAGCAGCACTGAGTGTAGACTATATACAGTATATAATATAATACAGCAGCACTGAGTGTAGATTATATACAGTACATAATATAATACAGCAGCACTGAGTGTAGATTATATACAGTACATAATATAATACAGCAGCACTGAGTGTAGATTATATACAGTACATAATATAATACAGCAGCACTGAGTGTAGATCATATACAGTACATAATATAATACAGCAGCACTGAGTGTAGATTATATACAGTACATAATATAATACAGCAGCACTGAGTGTAGATTATATACTGTACATAATATAATACAGCAGCACTGAGTGTACATTATATACAGTACATAATATAATACAGCAGCACTGAGTGTACATTATATACAGTATATAATATAATATAGCAGCACTGAGTGTACATTATATACAGTACATAATATAATACAGCAGCACTGAGTGTACATTATATACAGTACATAATATAATACAGCAGCACTGAGTGTAGATTATATACAGTACATAATATAATACAGCAGCACTGAGTGTAGATTATATACTGTACATAATATAATACAGCAACACTGAGTGTAGATTATATACAGTATATAATAAAATACAGCAGCACTGAGTGTAGATTATATACAGTATATAATATAATATAGCAGCACTGAGTATAGATTATATACAGTACATAATATAATACAGCAGCACTGAGTGTAGATTATATACAGTACATAATATAATACAGCAGCACTGAGTGTAGATTATACACAGTACATAATATAATACAGCAGCACTGAGTGTAGATTATATACAGTACATAATATAATACAGCAGCACTGAGTGTAGATTATATACAGTACATAATATAATACAGCAGCACTGAGTGTAGATTATATACAGTACATAATATAATATAGCAGCACTGAGTGTAGATTATATACAGTACATAATATAATACAGCAGCACTGAGTGTAGATTATATACAGTACATAATATAATACAGCAGCACTGAGTGTAGATTATATACAGTACATAATATAATACAGCAGCACTGAGTGTAGATTATATACAGTACATAATATAATACAGCAGCACTGAGTGTAGATTATATACAGTGCATAATATAATACAGCAGCACTGAGTGTAGACTATATACAGTATATAATATAATACAGCAGCACTGAGTGTAGATTATATACAGTACATAATATAATACAGCAGCACTGAGTGTACATTATATACAGTATATAATATAATATAGCAGCACTGAGTATAGATTATATACAGTACATCATATAATACAGCAGCACTGAGTGTACATTATATACAGTACATAATATAATACAGCAGCACTGAGTGTACATTATATACAGTACATAATATAATACAGCAGCACGAAGTGTAGACTATAAACAGTATATAATATAATACAGCAGCACTGAGTGTAGATTATATACAGTACATAATATAATACAGCAGCACTGAGTGTAGATTATATACTGTACATAATATAATACAGCAGCACTGAGTGTACATTATATAAAGTACATAATATAATACAGCAGCACTGAGTGTACATTATATACAGTATATAATATAATATAGCAGCACTGAGTATAGATTATATACAGTACATAATATAATACAGCAGCACTGAGTGTACATTATATACAGTACATAATATAATACAGCAGCACTGAGTGTAGATTATATACAGTACATAATGTAATACAGCAGCACTGAGTGTAGATTATATAAAGTACATAATATAATACAGCAGCACTGAGTGTACATTATATACAGTATATAATATAATATAGCAGCACTGAGTATAGATTATATACAGTACATAATATAATACAGCAGCACTGAGTGTACATTATATACAGTACATAATATAATACAGCAGCACTGAGTGTAGATTATATACAGTACATAATATAATACAGCAGCACTGAGTATAGATTATATACAGTACATAATATAATACAGCAGCACTGAGTGTAGATTATATACAGTACATAATATAATACAGCAGCACTGAGTGTAGATTATATACAGTACATAATATAATACAGCAGCACTGAGTGTAGATTATATACTGTACATAATATAATACAGCAACACTGAGTGTAGATTATATACAGTATATAATAAAATACAGCAGCACTGAGTGTAGATTATATACAGTATATAATATAATATAGCAGCACTGAGTATAGATTATATACAGTACATAATATAATACAGCAGCACTGAGTGTAGATTATATACAGTACATAATATAATACAGCAGCACTGAGTGTAGATTATATACTGTACATAATATAATACAGCAACACTGAGTGTAGATTATATACAGTATATAATAAAATACAGCAGCACTGAGTGTAGATTATATACAGTATATAATATAATATAGCAGCACTGAGTATAGATTATATACAGTACATAATATAATACAGCAGCACTGAGTGTAGATTATATACAGTACATAATATAATACAGCAGCACTGAGTGTAGATTATACACAGTACATAATATAATACAGCAGCACTGAGTGTAGATTATATACAGTACATAATATAATACAGCAGCACTGAGTGTAGATTATATACAGTACATAATATAATACAGCAGCACTGAGTGTAGATTATATACAGTACATAATATAATATAGCAGCACTGAGTGTAGATTATATACAGTACATAATATAATACAGCAGCACTGAGTGTAGATTATATACAGTACATAATATAATACAGCAGCACTGAGTGTAGATTATATACAGTACATAATATAATACAGCAGCACTGAGTGTAGATTATATACAGTACATAATATAATACAGCAGCACTGAGTGTAGATTATATACAGTGCATAATATAATACAGCAGCACTGAGTGTAGACTATATACAGTATATAATATAATACAGCAGCACTGAGTGTAGATTATATACAGTACATAATATAATACAGCAGCACTGAGTGTACATTATATACAGTATATAATATAATATAGCAGCACTGAGTATAGATTATATACAGTACATCATATAATACAGCAGCACTGAGTGTACATTATATACAGTACATAATATAATACAGCAGCACTGAGTGTACATTATATACAGTACATAATATAATACAGCAGCACGAAGTGTAGACTATAAACAGTATATAATATAATACAGCAGCACTGAGTGTAGATTATATACAGTACATAATATAATACAGCAGCACTGAGTGTAGATTATATACTGTACATAATATAATACAGCAGCACTGAGTGTACATTATATAAAGTACATAATATAATACAGCAGCACTGAGTGTACATTATATACAGTATATAATATAATATAGCAGCACTGAGTATAGATTATATACAGTACATAATATAATACAGCAGCACTGAGTGTACATTATATACAGTACATAATATAATACAGCAGCACTGAGTGTAGATTATATACAGTACATAATGTAATACAGCAGCACTGAGTGTAGATTATATAAAGTACATAATATAATACAGCAGCACTGAGTGTACATTATATACAGTATATAATATAATACAGCAGCACTGAGTGTAGATTATATACAGCACATAATATAATACAGCAGCACTGAGTGTAGATTATATACTGTACATAATATAATACAGCAGCACTGAGTGTAGATTATATACAGTACATAATATAATACAGCAGCACTGAGTGTACATTATATACAGTACATAATATAATACAGCAGCACTGAGTGTAGATTATATACAGTACATAATATAATACAGCAGCACTGAGTATAGATTATATACTGCACATAATATAATACAGCAGCACTGAGTGTAGATTATATACAGTACATAATATAATACAGCAGCACTGAGTGTAGATTATATACAGTACATAATATAATACAGCAGCACTGAGTGTAGATTATATACAGTACATAATATAATACAGCAGCACTAAGTTTAGATTATATACAGTATATAATATAATACAGCAGCACTGAGTGTAGATTATATACAGTATATAATATAATACAGCAGCACTGAGTGTAGATTATATACAGTACATAATATATTACAGCAGTACTGAGTGTAGATTATATACAGTACATAATATAATACAGCAGCACTGAGTATAGATTATATACTGTACATAATATAATACAGCAGCACTGAGTGTAGATAATATACTGTACATAATATAATACAGCAGCACTGAGTGTAGATTATATACAGTATATAATATAATACAGCAGCACTGAGTGTAGATTATATACAGTACATAATATAATACAGCAGCACTGAGTGTAGATTATACACAGTACATAATATAATACAGCAGCACTGAATGTAGATTATATACTGCACATAATATAATACAGCAGCACTGAGTGTAGATTATATACAGTACATAATATAATACAGCAGCACTGAGTGTACATTATATACAGTACATAATATAATACAGCAGCACGAAGTGTAGACTATAAACAGTACATAATATAATACAGCAGCACTGAGTGTAGATTATATACAGTACATAATATAATACAGCAGCACTGAGTGTAGATTATATACAGTACATAATGTAATACAGCAGCACTGAGTGTAGATTATATACAGTATATAATATAATACAGCAGCACTGAGTGTAGATTATATACAGTACATAATGTAATACAGCAGCAATGAGTGTAGATTATATACAGTACATAATGTAATACAGCAGCAATGAGTGTAGATTATATACAGTACATAATATAATACAGCAACACTGAGTGTAGATTATATACAGTACATAATATAATACAGCAGCACTGAGTATAGATTATATACAGTACATAATATAATACAGCAGCACTGAGTGTAGATAATATACTGTACATAATATAATACAGCAGCACTGAGTGAAAATTATATACAGTACATAATATAATACAGCAGCACTGAGTGTAGATTATATACAGTACATAATGTAATACAGCAGCACTGAGTGTAGATTATATACAGTATATAATATAATACAGCAGCACTGAGTGTAGATTATATACAGTATATAATATAATACAGCAGCACTGAGTGTAGATTATATACAGTATATAATATAATACAGCAGCACTGAGTGTAGATTATATACAGTACATAATATAATACAGCAGCACTGAGTGTAGATTATATACTGTATATAATATAATACAGCAGCACTGAGTGTAGATTATATACAGTACATAATATAATACTGCAGCACTGAGTGTAGATTATATACAGTACATAATATAATACAGCAGCACTGAGTGTAGATCATATACAGTACATAATATAATACAGCAGCACTGAGTGTAGATTATATACAGTAAATAATATAACACAGCAGCACTGAGTGTAGATAATATACAGTACATAATATAATACAGCAGCACTGAGTGTAGATAATATACAGTACAAAAAATAATACAGCAGCACTGAGTGTAGATTATATACAGTACATAATATAATACAGCAGCAATGAGTGTAGATTATATACAGTACATAATATAATACAGCAGCACTGAGTGTAGATTATATACAGTACATAATATAATACAGCAGCACTGAGTGTAGATTATGTACAGTACATAATATAATACAGCAGCACTGAGTGTAGATTACATACAGTACATAATATAATACAGCAGCACTGAGTTTAGATTATATACTGTACATAATATAATACAGCAGCACTGAGTGTAGATTATATACAGTACATAATATAATACAGCAGCACTGAGTGTAGATTATATACAGTACATAATGTAATACAGCAGCACTGAGTGTAGATTATATACAGTATATAATATAATACAGCAGCACTGAGTGTAGATTATATACAGTACATAATATAATACAGCAGCACTGAGTATAGATTATATACAGTACATAATATAATACAGCAGCACTGAGTGTAGATTATATACAGTATATAATATAATACAGCAGCACTGAGTGTAGACTATATACAGTATATAATATAATACAGCAGCACTGAGTGTAGATTATATACAGTACATAATATAATACAGCAGCACTGAGTGTAGATTATATACAGTACATAATATAATACAACAGCACTGAGTGTACATTATATACAGTATATAATATAATATAGCAGCACTGAGTGTAGATTATATACAGTACATAATATAATACAGCAGCACTGAGTGTACATTATATACAGTACATAATATAATACAGCAGCACTGAGTGTAGATTATATACAGTACATAATGTAATACAGCAGCACTGAGTGTAGATTATATACAGTACATAATATAATACAGCAGCACTGAGTGTAGATTGTATACTGTACATAATATAATACAGCAACACTGAGTGTAGATTATATACAGTATATAATATAATACAGCAGCACTGAGTGTAGATTATATACTGCACATAATATAATACAGCAGCACTGAGTGTAGATTATATACAGTACATAATATAATACAGCAGCACTGAGTGTAGATTATACACAGTACATAATATAATACAGCAGCACTGAGTGTAGACTATATACAGTATATAATATAATACAGCAGCACTGAGTGTAGATTATATACAGTACATAATATAATATAGCAGCACTGAGTGTAGATTATATACTGTACATAATATAATACAGCAGCACTGAGTGTACGGTATGTACAGTACATAATATAATAAAGCAGCACTGAGTGTACATTATATACAGTACATAATATAATACAGCAGCACTGAGTGTAGATTATATACAGTATATAATATAATATAGCAGCACTGAGTGTAGATTATATACAGTACATAATATAATACAGCAGCACTGAGTGTACATTATATACAGTACATAATATAATACAGCAGCACTGAGTGTAGATTATATACAGTACATAATATAATACAGCAGCACTGAGTGTAGATTATATACAGTACATAATATAATACAGCAGCACTGAGTGTAGATAATATACTGTACATAATATAATACAGCAGCACTGAGTGTAGATTATATACAGTATATAATATAATACAGCAGCACTGAGTGTAGACTATATACAGTACATAATACAATACAGCAGCACTGAGTGTAGATTATATACAGTATATAATATAATACAGCAGCACTGAGTTTAGATTATATACAGTATATAATATAATACAGCAGCACTGAGTGTAGATTATATACAGTATATAATATAATACAGCAGCACTGAGTTTAGATTATATACAGTACATAATATAATACAGCAGCACTGAGTATAGATTATATACTGAACATAATATAATACAGCAGCACTGAGTGTAGATTATATACAGTACATAATATAATACAGCAGCACTGAGTGTAGATTATATACTGTACATAATATATTACAGCAGTACTGAGTGTAGATTATATACAGTACATAATATAATACAGCAGCACTGAGTATAGATTATATACTGTACATAATATAATACAGCAGCACTGAGTGTAGATAATATACAGTATATAATATAATACAGCAGCGCTGAGCATAGATTATATACAGTACATAATATAATACAGCAGCACTGAGTATAGATTATATACTGTACATAATATAATACAGCAGCACTGAGTGTAGATAATATACAGTATATAATATAATACAGCAGCACTGAGTGTAGATTATATACAGTACATAATATAATACAGCAACACTGAGTGTACATTATATACAGTATATAATATAATACAGCAGTGCTGAGTGTAGATAATATACTGTACATAATATAATACAGCAGCACTGAGTGAAAATTATATACAGTACATAATATAATACAGCAGCACTGAGTGTAGATTATATACAGTACATAATATAATACAGCAGCACTGAGTGTAGATTATATACAGTACATAATATAATACAGCAACACTGAGTGTAGATAATATACTGTACATAATATAATACAGCAGCACTGAGTGAAAATTATATACAGTACATAATATAATACAGCAGCACTGAGTGTAGATTATATACAGTTCATAATGTAATACAGTAGCACTGAGTGTAGATTATATACAGTATATAATATAATACAGCAGCACTGAGTGTAGATTATATACAGTATATAATATAATACAGCAGCACTGAGTGTAGATTATATACAGTATATAATATAATACAGCAGCACTGAGTGTAGATTATATACAGTACATAATATAATACAGCAGCACTGAGTGTAGATTATATACTGTATATAATATAATACAGCAGCACTGAGTGTAGATTATATACAGTACATAATATAATACTGCAGCACTGAGTGTAGATTATATACAGTACATAATATAATACAGCAGCACTGAGTGTAGATAATATACAGTACATAATATAATACAGCAGCACTGAGTGTAGATAATATACAGTACATAAAATAATACAGCAGCACTGAGTGTAGATTATATACAGTACATAATATAATACAGCAGCACTGAGTGTAGATTATATACAGTACATAATATAATAAAGCAGCACGGAGTGTAGATTATATACAGTACATAATATAATACAGCAGCACTGAGTGTAGATTATGTACAGTACATAATATAATACAGCAGCACTGAGTGTAGATTACATACAGTACATAATATAATACAGCAGCACTGAGTTTAGATTATATACTGTACATAATATAATACAGCAGCACTGAGTGTACATTATATACTGTACATAATATAATACAGCAGCACTGAGTGTAGATTATATACAGTACATAATATAATACAGCAGCACTGAGTGTAGATTATATACAGTACATAATGTAATACAGCAGCACTGAGTGTAGATTATATACAGTATATAATATAATACAGCAGCACTGAGTGTAGATTATATACAGTACATAATATAATACAGCAGCACTGAGTATAGATTATATACAGTACATAATATAATACAGCAGCACTGAGTGTAGATTATATACAGTATATAATATAATACAGCAGCACTGAGTGTAGACTATATACAGTATATAATATAATACAGCAGCACTGAGTGTAGATTATATACAGTACATAATATAATACAGCAGCACTGAGTGTAGATTATATACAGTACATAATATAATACAGCAGCACTGAGTGTAGATTACATACAGTACATAATATAATACAGCAGCACTGAGTTTAGATTATATACTGTACATAATATAACACAGCAGCACTGAGTGTACATTATATACTGTACATAATATAATACAGCAGCACTGAGTGTAGATTATATACAGTACATAATATAATACAGCAGCACTGAGTGTAGATTATATACAGTACATAATGTAATACAGCAGCACTGAGTGTAGATTATATACAGTACATAAAATAATACAGCAGCACTGAGTGTAGATTATATACAGTATATAATATAATACAGCAGCACTGATTGTAGACTATATACAGTATATAATATAATACAGCAGCACTGAGTGTAGATTATATACAGTACATAATATAATACAGCAGCACTGAGTGTAGATTATATACAGTACATAATATAATACAGCAGCACTGAATGTAGATTATATACAGTACATAATATAATACAGCAGCACTGAGTGTAGATTTTATATGTAGTACATAATATAATACAGCAGCACTGAGTGTAGATTATATACAGTACATAATATAATACAGCAGCACTGAGTGTAGATTATATACAGTGCATAATATAATACAGCAGCACTGAGTGTAGACTATATACAGTATATAATATAATACAGCAGCACTGAGTCTAGATTATATACAGTACATAATATAATACAGCAGCACTGAGTGTACATTATATACCGTATATAATATAATATAGCAGCACTGAGTATAGATTATATACAGTACATAATATAATACAGCAGCACTGAGTGTACATTATATACAGTACATAATATAATACAGCAGCACTGAGTGTACATTATATACAGTACATAATATAATACAGCAGCACGAAGTGTAGACTATAAACAGTACATAATATAATACAGCAGCACTGAGTGTAGATTATATACAGTACATAATATAATACAGCAGCACTGAGTGTAGATTATATACAGTACATAATATAATACAGCAGCACTGAGTGTAGATCATATACAGTACATAATATAATACAGCAGCACTGAATGTAGATTATATACAGTACATAATATAATACAGCAGCACTGAGTGTAGATTATATACAGTACAAAATATAATACAGCAGCACTGAGTGTAGATTACATACAGTACATAATATAATACAGCAGCACTGAGTTTAGATTATATACTGTACATAATATAATACAGCAGCACTGAGTGTACATTATATACTGTACATAATATAATACAGCAGCACTGAGTGTAGATTATATACAGTACATAATATAATACAGCAGCACTGAGTGTAGATTATATACAGTACATAATGTAATACAGCAGCACTGAGTGTAGATTATATACAGTATATAATATAATACAGCAGCACTGAGTGTAGATTATATACAGTACATAATATAATACAGCAGCACTGAGTATAGATTATATACAGTACATAATATAATACAGCGGCACTGAGTGTAGATTATATACAGTACATAATATAATACAGCAGCACTGAGTGTAGATTATATACAGTACATAATATAATACAGCAGCACTGAGTGTAGATTATATACAGTGCATAATATAATACAGCAGCACTGAGTGTAGACTATATACAGTATATAATATAATACAGCAGCACTGAGTGTAGATTATATACAGTACATAATATAATACAGCAGCACTGAGTGTAGATTATATACAGTACATAATATAATACAGCAGCACTGAGTGTACATTATATACAGTATATAATATAATATAGCAGCACTGAGTATAGATTATATACAGTACATAATATAATACAGCAGCACTGAGTGTACATTATATACAGTACATAATATAATACAGCAGCACTGAGTGTACATTATATACAGTACATAATATAATACAGCAGCATGAAGTGTAGACTATAAACAGTACATAATATAATACAGCAGCACTGAGTGTAGATTATATACAGTACATAATATAATACAGCAGCACTGAGTGTAGATTATATACAGTACATAATATAATACAGCAGCACTGAGTGTAGATTATATACAGTACATAATATAATACAGCAGCACTGAATGTAGATTATATACAGTACATAATATAATACAGCAGCACTGAGTGTAGATTATATACAGTACAAAATATAATACAGCAGCACTGAGTGTAGATTATATACAGTACATAATGTAATACAGCAGCACTGAGTGTAGATTATATACAGTATATAATATAATACAGCAGCACTGAGTGTACATTATATACAGTACATAATATAATACAGCAGCACTGAGTATAGATTATATACAGTACATAATATAATACAGCAGCACTGAGTGTAGATTATATACAGTATATAATATAATACAGCAGCACTGAGTGTAGACTATATACAGTATATAATATAATACAGCAGCACTGAGTGTAGATTGTATACTGTATATAATATAATACAGCAGCACTGAGTGTACATTATATACAGTACATAATATAATACAGCAGCACTGAGTGTAGACTATATACAGTATATAATATAATACAGCAGCACTGAGTGTAGATTATATACAGTACATAATATAATACAGCAGCACTGAGTGTAGATTATATACAGTACATAATATAATACAGCAGCACTGAGTGTAGATCATATACAGTACATAATATAATACAGCAGCACTGAGTGTAGATTATATACAGTACATAATATAATACAGCAACACTGAGTGTAGATTATATACAGTACATAATATAATACAGCAGCACTGAGTGTAGATTATATACTGTACATAATATAATACAGCAGCACTGAGTGTACATTATATACAGTACATAATATAATACAGCAGCACTGAGTGTACATTATATACAGTATATAATATAATATAGCAGCACTGAGTGTACATTATATACAGTACATAATATAATACAGCAGCACTGAGTGTACATTATATACAGTACATAATATAATACAGCAGCACTGAGTGTAGATTATATACAGTACATAATATAATACAGCAGCACTGAGTGTAGATTATATACTGTACATAATATAATACAGCAACACTGAGTGTAGATTATATACAGTATATAATAAAATACAGCAGCACTGAGTGTAGATTATATACAGTATATAATATAATATAGCAGCACTGAGTATAGATTATATACAGTACATAATATAATACAGCAGCACTGAGTGTAGATTATATACAGTACATAATATAATACAGCAGCACTGAGTGTAGATTATACACAGTACATAATATAATACAGCAGCACTGAGTGTAGATTATATACAGTACATAATATAATACAGCAGCACTGAGTGTAGATTATATACAGTACATAATATAATACAGCAGCACTGAGTGTAGATTATATACAGTACATAATATAATACAGCAGCACTGAGTGTAGATTATACACAGTACATAATATAATACAGCAGCACTGAATGTAGATTATATACAGTACATAATATAATACAGCAGCACTGAGTGTAGATTATATACAGTACATAATATAATACAGCAGCACTGAGTGTAGATTATATACAGTACATAATATAATACAGCAGCACTGAGTGTAGATTATACACAGTACATAATATAATACAGCAGCACTGAATGTAGATTATATACAGTACATAATATAATACAGCAGCACTGAGTGTAGATTATATACAGTACATAATATAATATAGCAGCACTGAGTGTAGATTATATACAGTACATAATATAATACAGCAGCACTGAGTGTAGATTATATACAGTACATAATATAATACAGCAGCACTGAGTGTAGATTATATACAGTACATAATATAATACAGCAGCACTGAGTGTAGATTATATACAGTACATAATATAATATAGCAGCACTGAGTGTAGATTATATACAGTACATAATATAATACAGCAGCACTGAGTGTAGATTATATACAGTACATAATATAATACAGCAGCACTGAGTGTAGATTATATACAGTACATAATATAATACAGCAGCACTGAGTGTAGATTATATACAGTACATAATATAATACAGCAGCACTGAGTGTAGATTATATACAGTGCATAATATAATACAGCAGCACTGAGTGTAGACTATATACAGTATATAATATAATACAGCAGCACTGAGTGTAGATTATATACAGTACATAATATAATACAGCAGCACTGAGTGTACATTATATACAGTATATAATATAATATAGCAGCACTGAGTATAGATTATATACAGTACATCATATAATACAGCAGCACTGAGTGTACATTATATACAGTACATAATATAATACAGCAGCACTGAGTGTACATTATATACAGTACATAATATAATACAGCAGCACGAAGTGTAGACTATAAACAGTATATAATATAATACAGCAGCACTGAGTGTAGATTATATACAGTACATAATATAATACAGCAGCACTGAGTGTAGATTATATACAGTACATAATATAATACAGCAGCACTGAGTGTACATTATATAAAGTACATAATATAATACAGCAGCACTGAGTGTACATTATATACAGTATATAATATAATATAGCAGCACTGAGTATAGATTATATACAGTACATAATATAATACAGCAGCACTGAGTGTACATTATATACAGTACATAATATAATACAGCAGCACTGAGTGTAGATTATATACAGTACATAATGTAATACAGCAGCACTGAGTGTAGATTATATAAAGTACATAATATAATACAGCAGCACTGAGTGTACATTATATACAGTATATAATATAATATAGCAGCACTGAGTATAGATTATATACAGTACATAATATAATACAGCAGCACTGAGTGTACATTATATACAGTACATAATATAATACAGCAGCACTGAGTGTAGATTATATACAGTACATAATATAATACAGCAGCACTGAGTATAGATTATATACTGCACATAATATAATACAGCAGCACTGAGTGTAGATTATATACAGTACATAATATAATACAGCAGCACTGAGTGTAGATTATATACAGTACATAATATAATACAGCAGCACTGAGTGTAGATTATATACAGTACATAATATAATACAGCAGCACTAAGTTTAGATTATATACAGTATATAATATAATACAGCAGCACTGAGTGTAGATTATATACAGTATATAATATAATACAGCAGCACTGAGTGTAGATTATATACAGTACATAATATATTACAGCAGTACTGAGTGTAGATTATATACAGTACATAATATAATACAGCAGCACTGAGTATAGATTATATACTGTACATAATATAATACAGCAGCACTGAGTGTAGATAATATACTGTACATAATATAATACAGCAGCACTGAGTGTAGATTATATACAGTATATAATATAATACAGCAGCACTGAGTGTAGATTATATACAGTACATAATATAATACAGCAGCACTGAGTGTAGATTATACACAGTACATAATATAATACAGCAGCACTGAATGTAGATTATATACTGCACATAATATAATACAGCAGCACTGAGTGTAGATTATATACAGTACATAATATAATACAGCAGCACTGAGTGTACATTATATACAGTACATAATATAATACAGCAGCACGAAGTGTAGACTATAAACAGTACATAATATAATACAGCAGCACTGAGTGTAGATTATATACAGTACATAATATAATACAGCAGCACTGAGTGTAGATTATATACAGTACATAATGTAATACAGCAGCACTGAGTGTAGATTATATACAGTATATAATATAATACAGCAGCACTGAGTGTAGATTATATACAGTACATAATGTAATACAGCAGCACTGAGTGTACATTATATACAGTATATAATATAATATAGCAGCACTGAGTATAGATTATATACAGTACATCATATAATACAGCAGCACTGAGTGTACATTATATACAGTACATAATATAATACAGCAGCACTGAGTGTACATTATATACAGTACATAATATAATACAGCAGCACGAAGTGTAGACTATAAACAGTATATAATATAATACAGCAGCACTGAGTGTAGATTATATACAGTACATAATATAATACAGCAGCACTGAGTGTAGATTATATACAGTACATAATATAATACAGCAGCACTGAGTGTACATTATATAAAGTACATAATATAATACAGCAGCACTGAGTGTACATTATATACAGTATATAATATAATATAGCAGCACTGAGTATAGATTATATACAGTACATAATATAATACAGCAGCACTGAGTGTACATTATATACAGTACATAATATAATACAGCAGCACTGAGTGTAGATTATATACAGTACATAATGTAATACAGCAGCACTGAGTGTAGATTATATAAAGTACATAATATAATACAGCAGCACTGAGTGTACATTATATACAGTATATAATATAATATAGCAGCACTGAGTATAGATTATATACAGTACATAATATAATACAGCAGCACTGAGTGTACATTATATACAGTACATAATATAATACAGCAGCACTGAGTGTAGATTATATACAGTACATAATATAATACAGCAGCACTGAGTATAGATTATATACTGCACATAATATAATACAGCAGCACTGAGTGTAGATTATATACAGTACATAATATAATACAGCAGCACTGAGTGTAGATTATATACAGTACATAATATAATACAGCAGCACTGAGTGTAGATTATATACAGTACATAATATAATACAGCAGCACTAAGTTTAGATTATATACAGTATATAATATAATACAGCAGCACTGAGTGTAGATTATATACAGTATATAATATAATACAGCAGCACTGAGTGTAGATTATATACAGTACATAATATATTACAGCAGTACTGAGTGTAGATTATATACAGTACATAATATAATACAGCAGCACTGAGTATAGATTATATACTGTACATAATATAATACAGCAGCACTGAGTGTAGATAATATACTGTACATAATATAATACAGCAGCACTGAGTGTAGATTATATACAGTATATAATATAATACAGCAGCACTGAGTGTAGATTATATACCGTACATAATATAATACAGCAGCACTGAGTGTAGATTATACACAGTACATAATATAATACAGCAGCACTGAATGTAGATTATATACTGCACATAATATAATACAGCAGCACTGAGTGTAGATTATATACAGTACATAATATAATACAGCAGCACTGAGTGTACATTATATACAGTACATAATATAATACAGCAGCACGAAGTGTAGACTATAAACAGTACATAATATAATACAGCAGCACTGAGTGTAGATTATATACAGTACATAATATAATACAGCAGCACTGAGTGTAGATTATATACAGTACATAATGTAATACAGCAGCACTGAGTGTAGATTATATACAGTATATAATATAATACAGCAGCACTGAGTGTAGATTATATACAGTACATAATGTAATACAGCAGCAATGAGTGTAGATTATATACAGTACATAATGTAATACAGCAGCAATGAGTGTAGATTATATATAGTACATAATATAATACAGCAACACTGAGTGTAGATTATATACAGTACATAATATAATACAGCAGCACTGAGTATAGATTATATACAGTACATAATATAATACAGCAGCACTGAGTGTAGATAATATACTGTACATAATATAATACAGCAGCACTGAGTGAAAATTATATACAGTACATAATATAATACAGCAGCACTGAGTGTAGATTATATACAGTACATAATGTAATACAGCAGCACTGAGTGTAGATTATATACAGTATATAATATAATACAGCAGCACTGAGTGTAGATTATATACAGTATATAATATAATACAGCAGCACTGAGTGTAGATTATATACAGTATATAATATAATACAGCAGCACTGAGTGTAGATTATATACAGTACATAATATAATACAGCAGCACTGAGTGTAGATTATATACTGTATATAATATAATACAGCAGCACTGAGTGTAGATTATATACAGTACATAATATAATACAGCAGCACTGAGTGTAGATTATATACAGTACATAATATAATACAGCAGCACTGAGTGTAGATCATATACAGTACATAATATAATACAGCAGCACTGAGTGTAGATTATATACAGTAAATAATATAACACAGCAGCACTGAGTGTAGATAATATACAGTACATAATATAATACAGCAGCACTGAGTGTAGATAATATACAGTACAAAAAATAATACAGCAGCACTGAGTGTAGATTATATACAGTACATAATATAATACAGCAGCAATGAGTGTAGATTATATACAGTACATAATATAATACAGCAGCACTGAGTGTAGATTATATACAGTACATAATATAATACAGCAGCACTGAGTGTAGATTATGTACAGTACATAATATAATACAGCAGCACTGAGTGTAGATTACATACAGTACATAATATAATACAGCAGCACTGAGTTTAGATTATATACTGTACATAATATAATACAGCAGCACTGAGTGTAGATTATATACAGTACATAATATAATACAGCAGCACTGAGTGTAGATTATATACAGTACATAATGTAATACAGCAGCACTGAGTGTAGATTATATACAGTATATAATATAATACAGCAGCACTGAGTGTAGATTATATACAGTACATAATATAATACAGCAGCACTGAGTATAGATTATATACAGTACATAATATAATACAGCAGCACTGAGTGTAGATTATATACAGTATATAATATAATACAGCAGCACTGAGTGTAGACAATATACAGTATATAATATAATACAGCAGCACTGAGTGTAGATTATATACAGTACATAATATAATACAGCAGCACTGAGTGTAGATTATATACAGTACATAATATAATACAGCAGCACTGAGTGTAGATTACATACAGTACATAATATAATACAGCAGCACTGAGTTTAGATTATATACTGTACATAATATAACACAGCAGCACTGAGTGTACATTATATACTGTACATAATATAATACAGCAGCACTGAGGGTAGATTATATACAGTACATAATATAATACAGCAGCACTGAGTGTAGATTATATACAGTACATAATGTAATACAGCAGCACTGAGTGTAGATTATATACTGTACATAATATAATACCGCAGCACTGAGTGTAGATTATATACAGTACATAAAATAATACAGCAGCACTGATTGTAGACTATATACAGTATATAATATAATACAGCAGCACTGAGTGTAGATTATATACAGTACATAATATAATACAGCAGCACTGAGTGTAGATTATATACAGTACATAATATAATACAGCAGCACTGAATGTAGATTATATACAGTACATAATATAATACAGCAGCACTGAGTGTAGATTTTATATGCAGTACATAATATAATACAGCAGCACTGAGTGTAGATTATATACAGTACATAATATAATACAGCAGCACTGAGTGTAGATTATATACAGTGCATAATATAATACAGCAGCACTGAGTGTAGACTATATACAGTATATAATATAATACAGCAGCACTAAGTCTAGATTATATACAGTACATAATATAATACAGCAGCACTGAATGTACATTATATACCGTATATAATATAATATAGCAGCACTGAGTATAGATTATATACAGTACATAATATAATACAGCAGCACTGAGTGTACATTATATACAGTACATAATATAATACAGCAGCACTGAGTGTACATTATATACAGTACATAATATAATACAGCAGCACGAAGTGTAGACTATAAACAGTACATAATATAATACAGCAGCACTGAGTGTAGATTATATACAGTACATAATATAATACAGCAGCACTGAGTGTAGATTATATACAGTACATAATATAATACAGCAGCACTGAGTGTAGATCATATACAGTACATAATATAATACAGCAGCACTGAATGTAGATTATATACAGTACATAATATAATACAGCAGCACTGAGTGTAGATTACATAGAGTATATAATATAATACAGCAGCACTGAGTGTAGATTACATACAGTACATAATATAATACAGCAGCACTGAGTTTAGATTATATACTGTACATAATATAATACAGCAGCACTGAGTGTACATTATATACTGTACATAATATAATACAGCAGCACTGAGTGTAGATTATATACAGTACATAATATAATACAGCAGCACTGAGTGTAGATTATATACAGTACATAATGTAATACAGCAGCACTGAGTGTAGATTATATACAGTATATAATATAATACAGCAGCACTGAGTGTAGATTATATACAGTACATAATATAATACAGCAGCACTGAGTATAGATTATATACAGTACATAATATAATACAGCAGCACTGAGTGTAGATTATATACAGTACATAATATAATACAGCAGCACTGAGTGTAGATTATATACAGTACATAATATAATACAGCAGCACTGAGTGTAGATTATATACAGTGCATAATATAATACAGCAGCACTGAGTGTAGACTATATACAGTATATAATATAATACAGCAGCACTGAGTGTAGATTATATACAGTACATAATATAATACAGCAGCACTGAGTGTAGATTATATACAGTACATAATATAATACAGCAGCACTGAGTGTACATTATATACAGTATATAATATAATATAGCAGCACTGAGTATAGATTATATACAGTACATAATATAATACAGCAGCACTGAGTGTACATTACATACAGTACATAATATAATACAGCAGCACTGAGTGTACATTATATACAGTACATAATATAATACAGCAGCATGAAGTGTAGACTATAAACAGTACATAATATAATACAGCAGCACTGAGTGTAGATTATATACAGTACATAATATAATACAGCAGCACTGAGTGTAGATTATATACAGTACATAATATAATACAGCAGCACTGAGTGTAGATCATATACAGTACATAATATAATACAGCAGCACTGAATGTAGATTATATACAGTACATAATATAATACAGCAGCACTGAGTGTAGATTATATACAGTACAAAATATAATACAGCAGCACTGAGTGTAGATTATATACAGTACATAATATAATACAGCAGCACTGAGTGTAGATCATATACAGTACATAATATAATACAGCAGCACTGAATGTAGATTATATACAGTACATAATATAATACAGCAGCACTGAGTGTAGATTATATACAGTACAAAATATAATACAGCAGCACTGAGTGTAAATTATATACAGTACATAATATAATACAGCAGCACTGAGTTTAGATTATATACTGTACATAATATAATACAGCAGCACTGAGTGTACATTATATACTGTACATAATATAATACAGCAGCACTGAGAGTAGATTATATACAGTACATAATATAATACAGCAGCACTGAGTGTAGATTATATACAGTACATAATGTAATACAGCAGCACTGAGTGTAGATTATATACAGTATATAATATAATACAGCAGCACTGAGTGTACATTATATACAGTACATAATATAATACAGCAGCACTGAGTATAGATTATATACAGTACATAATATAATACAGCAGCACTGAGTGTAGATTATATACAGTATATAATATAATACAGCAGCACTGAGTGTAGACTATATACAGTATATAATATAATACAGCAGCACTGAGTGTAGATTGTATACTGTATATAATATAATACAGCAGCACTGAGTGTACATTATATACAGTACATAATATAATACAGCAGCACTGAGTGTAGACTATATACAGTATATAATATAATACAGCAGCACTGAGTGTAGATTATATACAGTACATAATATAATACAGCAGCACTGAGTGTAGATTATATACAGTACATAATATAATACAGCAGCACTGAGTGTAGATCATATACAGTACATAATATAATACAGCAGCACTGAGTGTAGATTATATACAGTACATAATATAATACAGCAGCACTGAGTGTAGATTGTATACTGTATATAATATAATACAGCAGCACTGAGTGTACATTATATACAGTACATAATATAATACAGCAGCACTGAGTGTAGACTATATACAGTATATAATATAATACAGCAGCACTGAGTGTAGATTATATACAGTACATAATATAATACAGCAGCACTGAGTGTAGATTATATACAGTACATAATATAATACAGCAGCACTGAGTGTAGATCATATACAGTACATAATATAATACAGCAGCACTGAGTGTAGATTATATACAGTACATAATATAATACAGCAGCACTGAGTGTACATTATATACAGTACATAATATAATACAGCAGCACTGAGTGTACATTATATACAGTATATAATATAATATAGCAGCACTGAGTGTAGATTATATACAGTACATAATATAATACAGCAGCACTGAGTGTACATTATATACAGTACATAATATAATACAGCAGCACTGAGTGTAGATTATATACAGTACATAATATAATACAGCAGCACTGAGTGTAGATTATATACTGTACATAATATAATACAGCAACACTGAGTGTAGATTATATACAGTATATAATAAAATACAGCAGCACTGAGTGTAGATTATATACAGTATATAATATAATATAGCAGCACTGAGTATAGATTATATACAGTACATAATATAATACAGCAGCACTGAGTGTAGATTATATACAGTACATAATATAATACAGCAGCACTGAGTGTAGATTATACACAGTACATAATATAATACAGCAGCACTGAGTGTAGATTATATACAGTACATAATATAATACAGCAGCACTGAGTGTAGATTATATACAGTACATAATATAATACAGCAGCACTGAGTGTAGATTATATACAGTACATAATATAATACAGCAGCACTGAGTGTAGATTATACACAGTACATAATATAATACAGCAGCACTGAGTGTAGATTATATACAGTACATAATATAATACAGCAGCACTGAGTGTAGATTATATACAGTACATAATATAATATAGCAGCACTGAGTGTAGATTATATACAGTACATAATATAATACAGCAGCACTGAGTGTAGATTATACACAGTACATAATATAATACAGCAGCACTGAATGTAGATTATATACAGTACATAATATAATACAGCAGCACTGAGTGTAGATTATATACAGTACATAATATAATATAGCAGCACTGAGTGTAGATTATATACAGTACATAATATAATACAGCAGCACTGAGTGTAGATTATATACAGTACATAATATAATACAGCAGCACTGAGTGTAGATTATATACAGTACATAATATAATACAGCAGCACTGAGTGTAGATTATATACAGTACATAATATAATATAGCAGCACTGAGTGTAGATTATATACAGTACATAATATAATACAGCAGCACTGAGTGTAGATTATATACAGTACATAATATAATACAGCAGCACTGAGTGTAGATTATATACAGTACATAATATAATACAGCAGCACTGAGTGTAGATTATATACAGTACATAATATAATACAGCAGCACTGAGTGTAGATTATATACAGTGCATAATATAATACAGCAGCACTGAGTGTAGACTATATACAGTATATAATATAATACAGCAGCACTGAGTGTAGATTATATACAGTACATAATATAATACAGCAGCACTGAGTGTACATTATATACAGTACATAATATAATACAGCAGCACTGAGTGTACATTATATACAGTACATAATATAATACAGCAGCACGAAGTGTAGACTATAAACAGTATATAATATAATACAGCAGCACTGAGTGTAGATTATATACAGTACATAATATAATACAGCAGCACTGAGTGTAGATTATATACTGTACATAATATAATACAGCAGCACTGAGTGTACATTATATAAAGTACATAATATAATACAGCAGCACTGAGTGTACATTATATACAGTATATAATATAATATAGCAGCACTGAGTATAGATTATATACAGTACATAATATAATACAGCAGCACTGAGTGTACATTATATACAGTACATAATATAATACAGCAGCACTGAGTGTACATTATATACAGTACATAATATAATACAGCAGCACGAAGTGTAGACTATAAACAGTATATAATATAATACAGCAGCACTGAGTGTAGATTATATACAGTACATAATATAATACAGCAGCACTGAGTGTAGATTATATACTGTACATAATATAATACAGCAGCACTGAGTGTACATTATATAAAGTACATAATATAATACAGCAGCACTGAGTGTACATTATATACAGTATATAATATAATATAGCAGCACTGAGTATAGATTATATACAGTACATAATATAATACAGCAGCACTGAGTGTACATTATATACAGTACATAATATAATACAGCAGCACTGAGTGTAGATTATATACAGTACATAATGTAATACAGCAGCACTGAGTGTAGATTATATACTGTACATAATATAATACAGCAACACTGAGTGTAGATTATATACAGTATATAATATAATACAGCAGCACTGAGTATAGATTATATACTGCACATAATATAATACAGCAGCACTGAGTGTAGATTATATACAGTACATAATATAATACAGCAGCACTGAGTGTAGATTATATACAGTACATAATATAATACAGCAGCACTGAGTGTAGATTATATACTGTATATAATATAATACAGCAGCACTGAGTGTAGATTATATACTGTACATAATATAATACAGCAGCACTGAGTGTAGATTATATACAGTACATAATATAATACAGCAGCACTGAGTGTAGATTATATACAGTACATAATATAATACAGCAGCACTAAGTTTAGATTATATACAGTATATAATATAATACAGCAGCACTGAGTGTAGATTATATACAGTATATAATATAATACAGCAGCACTGAGTGTAGATTATATACAGTACATAATATATTACAGCAGCACTGAGTGTAGATTATATACAGTACATAATATAATACAGCAGCACTGAGTATAGATTATATACTGTACATAATATAATACAGCAGCACTGAGTGTAGATAATATACTGTACATAATATAATACAGCAGCACTGAGTGAAAATTATATACAGTACATAATATAATACAGCAGCACTGAGTGTAGATTATATACAGTACATAATGTAATACAGCAGCACTGAGTGTAGATTATATACAGTATATAATATAATACAGCAGCACTGAGTGTAGATTATATACAGTACATAATATAATACAGCAGCACTGAGTGTAGATTATACACAGTACATAATATAATACAGCAGCACTGAATGTAGATTATATACTGCACATAATATAATACAGCAGCACTGAGTGTAGATTATATACAGTACATAATATAATACAGCAGCACTGAGTGTACATTATATACAGTACATAATATAATACAGCAGCACGAAGTGTAGACTATAAACAGTACATAATATAATACAGCAGCACTGAGTGTAGATTATATACAGTACATAATATAATACAGCAGCACTGAGTGTAGATTATATACAGTACATAATGTAATACAGCAGCACTGAGTGTAGAGTATATACTGTACATAATATAATACAGCAGCACTGAGTATAGATTATATACAGTACATAATATAATACAGCAGCACTGAGTGTAGATTATATACAGTATATAATATAATACAGCAGCACTGAGTGTAGACTATATACAGTACATAATATAATACAGCAGCAATGAGTGTAGATTATATACAGTACATAATATAATACAGCAACACTGAGTGTAGATTATATACAGTACATAATATAATACAGCAGCACTGAGTATAGATTATATACAGTACATAATATAATACAGCAGCACTGAGTGTACATTATATACAGTACATAATATAATACAGCAGCACGAAGTGTAGACTATAAACAGTACATAATATAATACAGCAGCACTGAGTGTAGATTATATACAGTATATAATGTAATACAGCAGCAATGAGTGTAGATTATATACAGTACATAATGTAATACAGCAGCACTGAGTGTAGAGTATATACTGTACATAATATAATACAGCAGCACTGAGTATAGATTATATACAGTACATAATATAATACAGCAGCACTGAGTGTAGATTATATACAGTATATAATATAATACAGCAGCACTGAGTGTAGACTATATACAGTACATAATATAATACAGCAGCAATGAGTGTAGATTATATACAGTACATAATATAATACAGCAACACTGAGTGTAGATTATATACAGTACATAATATAATACAGCAGCACTGAGTATAGATTATATACAGTACATAATATAATACAGCAGCACTGAGTGTAGATTATATACAGTATATAATATAATACAGCAGCACTGAGTGTAGACTATATACAGTATATAATATAATACAGCAGCACTGAGTGTAGATTGTATACTGTATATAATATAATACAGCAGCACTGAGTGTACATTATATACAGTACATAATATAATACAGCAGCACTGAGTGTAGACTATATACAGTATATAATATAATACAGCAGCACTGAGTGTAGATTATATACAGTACATAATATAATACAGCAGCACTGAGTGTAGATTATATACAGTACATAATATAATACAGCAGCACTGAGTGTAGATCATATACAGTACATAATATAATACAGCAGCACTGAGTGTAGATTATATACAGTACATAATATAATACAGCAACACTGAGTGTAGATTATATACAGTACATAATATAATACAGCAGCACTGAGTGTAGATTATATACTGTACATAATATAATACAGCAGCACTGAGTGTACATTATATACAGTACATAATATAATACAGCAGCACTGAGTGTACATTATATACAGTATATAATATAATATAGCAGCACTGAGTGTAGATTATATACAGTACATAATATAATACAGCAGCACTGAGTGTACATTATATACAGTACATAATATAATACAGCAGCACTGAGTGTACATTATATACAGTATATAATATAATACAGCAGTACTGAGTGTAGATTATACACAGTACATAATATAATACAGCAGCACTGAATGTAGATTATATACTGCACATAATATAATACAGCAGCACTGAGTGTAGATTATATACAGTACATAATATAATATAGCAGCACTGAGTGTAGATTATATACAGTACATAATATAATACAGCAGCACTGAGTGTAGATTATATACAGTACATAATATAATACAGCAGCACTGAGTGTAGATTATATACAGTACATAATATAATACAGCAGCACTGAGTGTAGATTATATACAGTACATAATATAATACAGCAGCACGAAGTGTAGACTATAAACAGTATATAATATAATACAGCAGCACTGAGTGTAGATTATATACAGTACATAATATAATACAGCAGCACTGAGTGTAGATTATAAACTGTACATAATATAATACAGCAGCACTGAGTGTACATTATATAAAGTACATAATATAATACAGCAGCACTGAGTGTACATTATATACAGTATATAATATAATATAGCAGCACTGAGTATAGATTATATACAGTACATAATATAATACAGCATCACTGAGTGTACATTATATACAGTACATAATATAATACAGCAGCACTGAGTGTAGATTATATACAGTACATAATGTAATACAGCAGCACTGAGTGTAGATTATATACAGTACATAATATAATACAGCAGCACTGAGTGTAGATTATATACAGTACATAATATAATACAGCAGCACTGAGTGTAGATTATATACAGTACATAATATAATACAGCAGCACTAAGTTTAGATTATATACAGTATATAATATAATACAGCAGCACTGAGTGTAGATTATATACAGTATATAATATAATACAGCAGCACTGAGTGTAGATTATATACAGTACATAATATATTACAGCAGTACTGAGTGTAGATTAGATACAGTACATAATATAATACAGCAGCACTGAGTATAGATTATATACTGTACATAATATAATACAGCAGCACTGAGTGTAGATAATATACTGTACATAATATAATACAGCAGCACTGAGTGAAAATTATATACAGTACATAATATAATACAGCAGCACTGAGTGTAGATTATATACAGTACATAATGTAATACAGCAGCACTGAGTGTAGATTATATACAGTATATAATATAATACAGCAGCACTGAGTGTAGATTATATACAGTATATAATATAATATAGCAGCACTGAGTGTAGATTATATACAGTACATAATATAATACAGCAGCACTGAGTGTAGATTATATACTGTATATAATATAATACAGCAGCACTGAGTGTAGATTATATACAGTACATAATATAATACAGCAGCACTCAGTATAGATTATATACAGTACATAATATAATACAGCAGCACTGAGTGTAGATTATATACAGTATATAATATAATACAGCAGCAATGAGTGTAGACTATATACAGTATATAATATAATACAGCAGCACTGAGTGTAGATTATATACAGTACATAATATAAAACAGCAGCACTGAGTGTAGATTATATACAGTACATAATATAATACAGCAGCACTGAGTGTAGATCATATACAGTACATAATATAATACAGCAGCACTGAATGTAGATTATATACAGTACATAATATAATACAGCAGCACTGAGTGTAGATTATATACAGTACATAATATAATACAGCAGCACTGAGTGTAGATTATATACAGTACATAATATAATACAGCAGCACTGAGTGTAGATCATATACAGTACATAATATAATACAGCAGCACTGAATGTAGATTATATACAGTACGTAATATAATACAGCAGCACTGAGTGTAGATTATATACAGTACAAAATATAATACAGCAGCACTGAGTGTAGATTACATACAGTACATAATATAATACAGCAGCACTGAGTTTAGATTATATACTGTACATAATATAATACAGCAGCACTGAGTGTAGATTATATACAGTATATAATATAATACAGCAGCACTGAGTGTACATTATATACTGTACATAATATAATACAGCAGCACTGAGTGTAGATTATATACAGTACATAATATAATACAGCAGCACTGAGTGTAGATTATATACAGTACATAATGTAATACAGCAGCACTGAGTGTAGATTATATACAGTATATAATATAATACAGCAGCACTGAGTGTAGATTATATACAGTACATAATATAATACAGCAGCACTGAGTATAGATTATATACAGTACATAATATAATACAGCAGCACTGAGTTAAGATTATATACAGTATATAATATAATACAGCAGCACTGAGTGTAGACTATATACAGTATATAATATAATACAGCAGCACTGAGTGTAGATTACATACTGTATATAATATAATACAGCAGCACTGAGTGTACATTATATACAGTACATAATATAATACAGCAGCACTGAGTGTAGACTATATACAGTATATAATATAATACAGCAGCACTGAGTGTAGATCATATACAGTACATAATATAATACGGCAGCACTGAGTGTAGATTATATACAGTATATAATATAATACAACAGCACTGAGTGTAGATTATATACAGTACATAATATAATACAGCAGCACTGAGTGTAGATTATATACTGTACATAATATAATACAGCAGCACTGAGTGTAGATTATATACAGTACATAATATAATACAGCAGCACTGAGTGTACATTATATACAGTATATAATATAATATAGCAACACTGAGTGTAGATTATATACAGTACATAATATAATACAGCAGCACTGAGTGTACATTATCTACAGTACATAATATAATACAGCAGCACTGAGTGTAGATTATATACAGTACATAATGTAATACAGCAGCACTGAGTGTAGATTATATACAGTACATAATATAATACAGCAGCACTGAGTGTAGATTGTATACTGTACATAATATAATACAGCAACACTGAGTGTAGATTATATACAGTATATAATATAATACAGCAGCACTGAGTGTAGATTATATACTGCACATAATATAATACAGCAGCACTGAGTGTAGATTATATACAGTACATAATATAATACAGCAGCACAAAGTGTAGATTATATACAGTATATAATATAATACAGCAGCACTGAGTGTAGATTATACACAGTACATAATATAATACAGCAGCACTGAGTGTAGACTATATACAGTATATAATATAATACAGCAGCACTGAGTGTAGATTATATACAGTACATAATATAATACAGCAGCACTGAGTGTAGATTATATACTGTACATAATATAATACAGCAGCACTGAGTGTACATTATGTACAGTACATAATATAATAAAGCAGCACTGAGTGTACATTATATACAGTATATAATATAATATAGCAGCACTGAGTGTAGATTATATACAGTACATAATATAATACAGCAGCACTGAGTGTACATTATATACAGTACATAATATAATACAGCAGCACTGAGTGTAGATTATATACAGTACATAATATAATACAGCAGCACTGAGTGTAGATTATATACTGTACATAATATAATACAGCAGCACTGAGTGTAGATAATATACTGTACATAATATAATACAGCAGCACTGAGTGTAGATTATATACAGTATATAATATAATACAGCAGCACTGAGTGTAGACTATATACAGTACATAATATAATACAGCAGCACTGAGTGTAGATTATATACAGTACATAATATAATACAGCAGCACTGAGTGTAGATTATATACAGTATATAATATAATACAGCAGCACTGAGTTTAGATTATATACAGTATATAATATAATACAGCAGCACTGAGTGTAGATTATATACTGTACATAATATATTACAGCAGTACTGAGTGTAGATTATATACAGTACATAATATAATACAGCAGCACTGAGTATAGATTATATACTGTACATAATATAATACAGCAGCACTAAGTGTAGATAATATACAGTATATAATATAATACAGCAGCGCTGAGCATAGATTATATACAGTACATAATATAATACAGCAGCACTGAGTGTAGATTATATACAGTACATAATATAATACAGCAGCACTGAGTGTACATTATATACAGTATATAATATAATACAGCAGCGCTGAGTATAGATTATATACAGTACATAATATAATACAGCAGCACTGAGTGTAGATTATATACTGCACATAATATAATACAGCAGCACTGAGTGTACATTATATACTGTACATAATATAATACAGCAGCACTGAGTGTAGATTATATACAGTACATAATATAATACAGCAGCACTGAGTATAGATTATATACTATGCATAATATAATACAGCAGCACTGAGTGTAGATTATATACAGTATATAATATAATACAGCAGCGCTGAGTATAGATTATATACAGTACATAATACAATACAGCAGCACTGAGTGTAGATTATATACAGTATATAATATAATACAGCAGCACTGAGTATAGATTATATACTGTACATAATATAATACAGCAGCACTGAATGTACATTATATACTGTACATAATATAATACAGCAGCACTGAGTGTAGATTATATACAGCACATAATATAATACAGCAGCACTGAGTATAGATTATATACTATGCATAATATAATACAGCAGCACTGAGTGTAGATTATATACAGTATATAATATAATACAGCAACACAGAGTGTAGATTATATACAGTACATAATATATTACAGCAGCACTGAGTGTAGATTATATACAGTACATAATATAATACAGCAGCACTGAGTGTAGATTATATACTGTACATAATTTAATACAGCAGCACTGAGTGTATACAATATACTGTACATAATATAATACAGCAGCACTGAGTGTAGATTATATACAGTACATAATATAATACAGCAGCACTGAGTGTAGATTATATACAGTACATAATATAATACAGCAGCACTGAGTGTAGATTATATACAGTACATAATATAATACAGCAGCACTGAGTGTAGATTATATACAGTACATAATATAATACAGCAGCACTGAGTGTAGATTATATACAGTACATAATATAATACAGCAGCACTGAGTGTAGATCATATACAGTACATAATATAATACAGCAGCACTGAGTGTAGATTATATACAGTACATAATATAATACAGCAGCACTGAGTGTAGATCATATACAGTACATAATATAATACAGCAGCACTGAGTGTAGATTATATACAGTATATAATATAATACAGCAGCCCTGAGTGTAGATTATATACAGTATATAATATAATACAGCAGCACTGAGTGTAGATTATATACAGTATATAATATAATACAGCAGCCCTGAGTGTAGATTATATACAGTACATAATATAATACAGCAGCACTGAGTGTAGATTATATACTGTACATAATATAATACAGCAGCACTGAGTGTACATTATATACAGTACATAATATAATACAGCAGCACTGAGTGTACATTATATACAGTATATAATATAATATAGCAGCACTGAGTATAGATTATATACAGTACATAATATAATACAGCAGCACTGAGTGTACATTATATACAGTACATAATATAATACAGCAGCACTGAGTGTAGATTATATACAGTACATAATGTAATACAGCAGCACTGAGTGTAGATTATATACTGTACATAATATAATACAGCAACACTGAGTGTAGATTATATACAGTATATAATATAATACAGCAGCACTGAGTATAGATTATATACTGCACATAATATAATACAGCAGCACTGAGTGTAGATTATATACAGTACATAATATAATACAGCAGCACTGAGTGTAGATTATATACTGTACATAATATAATACAGCAGCACTGAGTATAGATTATATACAGTATATAATATAATACAGCAGCACTGAGTGTAGATTATATACTGTACATAATATAATACAGCAGCACTGAGTGTAGATTATATACAGTATATAATATAATACAGCAGCACTGAGTGTAGATTATATACAGTATATAATATAATACAGCAGCCCTGAGTGTAGATTATATACAGTACATAATATATTACAGCAGTACTGAGTGTAGATTATATACAGTACATAATATAATACAGCAGCACTGAGTGTAGATAATATACTGTACATAATATAATACAGCAGCACTGAGTGAAAATTATATACAGTACATAATATAATACAGCAGCACTGAGTGTAGATTATATACAGTACATAATGTAATACAGCAGCACTGAGTGTAGATTATATACAGTATATGATATAATACAGAAGCACTGAGTGTAGATTATATACAGTATATAATATAATACAGCAGCACTGAGTGTAGATTATATACTGTACATAATATAATACAGCAGCACTGAGTGTAGATTATATACAGTACATAATATAATACAGCAGCACTGAGTGTAGATTATATACTGTATATAATATAATACAGCAGCACTGAGTGTAGATTATATACAGTACATAATATAATACAGCAGCACTGAGTGTAGACTATATACAGTATATAATATAATACAGCAGCACTGAGTGTAGATTATATACAGTACATAATATAATACAGCAGCACTGAGTGTAGATTATATACAGTACATAATATAATACAGCAGCACTGAGTGTAGATCATATACAGTACATAATATAATACAGCAGCACTGAATGTAGATTATATACAGTACGTAATATAATACAGCAGCACTGAGTGTAGATTATATACAGTACAAAATATAATACAGCAGCACTGAGTGTAGATTACATACAGTACATAATATAATACAGCAGCACTGAGTGTACATTATATACTGTACATAATATAATACAGCAGCACTGAGTGTAGATTATATACAGTACATAATATAATACAGCAGCACTGAGTGTAGATTATATACAGTACATAATGTAATACAGCAGCACTGAGTGTAGATTATATACAGTATATAATATAATACAGCAGCACTGAGTGTAGATTATATACAGTACATAATATAATACAGCAGCACTGAGTATAGATTATATACAGTACATAATATAATACAGCAGCACTGAGTGTAGATTATATACAGTATATAATATAATACAGCAGCACTGAGTGTAGACTATATACAGTATATAATATAATACAGCAGCACTGAGTGTAGACTATATACAGTATATAATATAATACAGCAGCACTGAGTGTAGATTATATACTGTATATAATATAATACAGCAGCACTGAGTGTAGATCATATACAGTACATAATATAATACAGCAGCACTGAGTGTACATTATATACAGTACATAATATAATACAGCAGCACTGAGTGTAGACTATATACAGTATATAATATAATACAGCAGCACTGAGTGTAGATTATATACAGTACATAATATAATACAGCAGCACTGAGTGTAGATTATATACAGTACATAATATAATACAGCAGCACTGAGTGTAGATCATATACAGTACATAATATAATACAGCAGCACTGAGTGTAGATTATATACAGTATATAATAAAATACAACAGCACTGAGTATAGATTACATACAGTACATAATATAATACAGCAACACTGAGTGTAGATTATATACAGTACATAATATAATACAGCAGCACTGAGTGTAGATTATATACTGTACATAATATAATACAGCAGCACTGAGTGTACATTATATACAGTACATAATATAATACAGCAGCACTGAGTGTACATTATATACAGTACATAATATAATACAGCAGCACTGAGTGTACATTATATACAGTATATAATATAATACAGCAGCACTGAGTGTAGATTATATACAGTAAATAATATAATACAGCAGCACTGAGTGTAGATTATATACTGTACATAATGTAATACAGCAGCACTGAGTGTAGATTATATACAGTACATAATATAATACAGCAGCACTGAGTGTAGATTATATACTGCACATAATATAATACAGCAGCACTGAGTGTAGATTATATACTGTACATAATATAATACAGCAGCACTGAGTGTAGATTATATACAGTACATAATATAATACAGCAGCACTGAGTGTAGATTATATACAGTACATAATATAATACAGCAGCACTGAGTGTAGATTATACACAGAACATAATATAATACAGCAGCACTGAGTGTAGACTATATACAGTATATAATATAATACAGCAGCACTGAGTGTAGATTATATACAGTATATAATATAATACAGCAGCACTGAGTGTAGATTATATACTGTACATAATATAATACAGCAGCACTGAGTGTACATTATGTACAGTACATAATATAATACAGCAGCACTGAGTGTACATTATATACAGTATATAATATAATATAGCAGCACTGAGTGTAGATTATATACAGTACATAATATAATACAGCAGCACTGAGTGTACATTATATACAGTACATAATATAATACAGCAGCACTGAGTGTAGATTATATACAGTACATAATATAATACAGCAGCACTGAGTGTAGATTATATACTGTACATAATATAATACAGCAGCACTGAGTGTAGATAATATACTGTACATAATATAATACAGCAGCACTGAGTGTAGATTATATACAGTATATAATATAATACAGCAGCACTGAGTGTAGACCATATACAGTACATAATATAATACAGCAGCACTGAGTGTAGATTATATACAGTATATAATATAATACAGCAGCACTAAGTTTAGATTATATACAGTATATAATATAATACAGCAGCACTGAGTGTAGATTATATACTGTACATAATATATTACAGCAGTACTGAGTGTAGATTATATACAGTACATAATATAATACAGCAGCACTGAGTATAGATTATATACTGTACATAATATAATACAGCAGCACTGAGTGTAGATAATATACAGTATATAATATAATACAGCAGCACTGAGTGTAGATTATATACAGTATATAATATAATACAGCAGCACTGAGTTTAGATTATATACAGTATATAATATAATACAGCAGCACTGAGTGTAGATTATATACAGTATATAATATAATACAGCAGCACTGAGTGTAGACTATATACAGTACATAATATAATACAGCAGCACTGAGTGTAGAATATATACAGTATATAATATAATACAGCAGCACTGAGTTTAGATTATATACAGTATATAATATAATACAGCAGCACTGAGTGTAGATTATATACTGTACATAATATATTACAGCAGTACTGAGTGTAGATTACATACAGTACATAATATAATACAGCAGCACTGAGTGTAGATTATATACAGTACATAATATAATACAGCAGCACTGCGTGTACATTATATACAGTATATAATATAATACAGCAGCGCTGAGTATAGATTATATACAGTACATAATATAATACAGCAGCACTGAGTGTAGATTATATACAGTACATAATATAATACAGCAGCACTGAGTGTAGATTATATACAGTACATAATATAATACAGCAGCACTGAGTATAGATTATATACAGTACATAATATAATACAGCAGCACTGAGTGTAGATTATATACTATGCATAATATAATACAGCAGCACTGAGTGTAGATTATATACAGTATATAATATAATACAGCAGCGCTGAGTATAGATTATTTACTGTACATAATATAATACAGCAGCAGTAAGTGTAGATTATATACTATGCATAATATAATACAGCAGCACTGAGTGTAGATTATATACAGTATATAATATAATACAGCAGCGCTGAGTATAGATTATATACAGTACATAATACAATACAGCAGCACTGAGTGTAGATTATATACAGTATATAATATAATACAGCAGCACTGAGTATAGATTATATACAGTACATAATATAATACAGCAGCACTGAGTGTAGATTATATACTATGCATAATATAATACAGCAGCACTGAGTGTAGATTATATACAGTATATAATATAATACAGCAGCGCTGAGTATAGATTATATACTGTACATAATATAATACAGCAGCAGTAAGTGTAGATTATATACTATGCATAATATAATACAGCAGCACTGAGTGTAGATTATATACAGTATATAATATAATACAGCAGCGCTGAGTATAGATTATATACAGTACATAATACAATACAGCAGCACTGAGTGTAGATTATATACAGTATATAATATAATACAGCAGCACTGAGTATAGATTATATACTGTACATAAAATAATACAGCAGCACTGAATGTACATTATATACTGTACATAATATAATACAGCAGCACTAAGTGTAGATTATATACAGCACATAATATAATACAGGAGCACTGAGTATAGATTATATACTATGCATAATATAATACAGCAGCACTGAGTGTAGATTATATACAGTATATAATATAATACAGGAGCACTGAGTATAGATTATATACTATGCATAATATAATACAGCAACACAGAGTGTAGATTATATACAGTACATAATATATTACAGCAGCACTGAGTGTAGATTATATACAGTACATAATATAATACAGCAGCACTGAGTGTAGATTATATACTGTACATAATTTAATACAGCAGCACTGAGTGTATACAATATACTGTACATAATATAATACAGCAGCACTGAGTGTAGATTATATACAGTATATAATATAATACAGCAGCACTGAGTTTAGATTATATACAGTATATAATATAATACAGCAGCACTGAGTGTAGATTATATACTGTGCATAATATATTACAGCAGTACTGAGTGAAGATTATATACAGTACATAATATAATACAGCAGCACTGAGTATAGATTATATACTGTACATAATATAATACAGCAGCACTGAGTGTAGATAATATACAGTATATATTATAATACAGCAGCACTGAGTGTAGATTATATACAGTATATAATATAATACAGCAGCACTGAGTTTAGATTATATACAGTATATAATATAATACAGCAGCACTGAGTGTAGATTATATACAGTATATAATATAATACAGCAGCACTGAGTGTAGACTATATAAGTACATAATATAATACAGCAGCACTGAGTGTAGAATATATACAGTATATAATATAATACAGCAGCACTGAGTTTAGATTATATACAGTATATAATATAATACAGCAGCACTGAGTGTAGATTATATACTGTACATAATATATTACAGCAGTACTGAGTGTAGATTACATACAGTACATAATATAATACAGCAGCACTGAGTGTAGATTATATACAGTACATAATATAATACAGCAGCACTGAGTGTACATTATATACAGTATATAATATAATACAGCAGCGCTGAGTATAGATTATATACAGTACATAATATAATACAGCAGCACTGAGTGTAGATTATATACAGTACATAATATAATACAGCAGCACTGAGTGTAGATTATATACAGTACATAATATAATACAGCAGCACTGAGTATAGATTATATACAGTACATAATATAATACAGCAGCACTGAGTGTAGATTATATACTATGCATAATATAATACAGCAGCACTGAGTGTAGATTATATACAGTATATAATATAATACAGCAGCGCTGAGTATAGATTATATACTGTACATAATATAATACAGCAGCAGTAAGTGTAGATTATATACTATGCATAATATAATACAGCAGCACTGAGTGTAGATTATATACAGTACATAATATAATACAGCAGCACTGAGTATAGATTATATACAGTACATAATATAATACAGCAGCACTGAGTGTAGATTATATACTATGCATAATATAATACAGCAGCACTGAGTGTAGATTATATACAGTATATAATATACTACAGCAGCGCTGAGTATAGATTATATACTGTACATAATATAATACAGCAGCAGTAAGTGTAGATTATATACTATGCATAATATAATACAGAAGCACTGAGTGTAGATTATATACAGTATATAATATAATACAGCAGCGCTGAGTATAGATTATATACAGTACATAATACAATACAGCAGCACTGAGTGTAGATTATATACAGTACATAATATAATACAGCAGCACTGAGTATAGATTATATACAGTACATAATATAATACAGCAGCACTGAGTGTAGATTATATACTATGCATAATATAATACAGCAGCACTGAGTGTAGATTATATACAGTATATAATATAATACAGAAGCGCTGAGTATAGATTATATACTGTACATAATATAATACAGCAGCAGTAAGTGTAGATTATATACTATGCATAATATAATACAGCAGCACTGAGTGTAGATTATATACAGTACATAATATAATACAGCAGCACTGAGTGTAGATTATATACAGTATATAATATAATACAGCAGCGCTGAGTATAGATTATATACAGTACATAATACAATACAGCAGCACTGAGTGTAGATTATATACAGTATATAATATAATACAGCAGCACTGAGTATAGATTATATACTGTACATAAAATAATACAGCAGCACTGAATGTACATTATATACTGTACATAATATAATACAGCAGCACTAAGTGTAGATTATATACAGCACATAATATAATACAGGAGCACTGAGTATAGATTATATACTATGCATAATATAATACAGCAGCACTGAGTGTAGATTATATACAGTATATAATATAATACAGGAGCACTGAGTATAGATTATATACTATGCATAATATAATACAGCAACACAGAGTGTAGATTATATACAGTACATAATATATTACAGCAGCACTGAGTGTAGATTATATACAGTACATAATATAATACAGCAGCACTGAGTGTAGATTATATACTGTACATAATTTAATACAGCAGCACTGAGTGTATACAATATACTGTACATAATATAATACAGCAGCACTGAGTGTAGATTATATACTGTACATAATATAATACAGCAGCACTGAGTGTAGATTATATACTGTACATAATTTAATACAGCAGCACTGAGTGTATACAATATACTGTACATAATATAATACAGCAGCACTGAGTGTAGATTATATACTGTACATAATATAATACAGCAGCACTGAGTGTAGATTACATACAGTACATAATATAATACAGCAGCACTGAGTGTAGATTATATACAGTACATAATATAATACAGCAGCACTGAGTGTAGATTATATACAGTACATAATATATTACAGCAGCACTGAGTGTAGATTATATACAGTACATAATATAATACAGCAGCACTGAGTGTAGATTATATACTGTACATAATATAATACAGCAGCACTGAGTGTAGATTATATACTGTACATAATATAATACAGCAGCACTGAGTGTAGATTATATACAGTATATAATATAATACAGCAGCCCTGAGTGTAGATTATATACAGTATATAATATAATACAGCAGCACTGAGTGTAGATTATATACAGTATATAATATAATACAGCAGCACTGAGTGTAGATTACATACAGTACATAATATAATACAGCAGCGCTGAGTGTAGATTATATACAGTACATAATATAATACAGCAGCACTGAGTGTAGATTATATACAGTATATAATATAATACAGCAGCACTGAGTGTAGATTATATACAGTATATAATATAATACAGCAGCACTGAGTGTAGATTATACAGTACATAATATAATACAGCAGCACTGAGTGTACATTATATACAGTATATAATATATTACAGCAGCACTGAGTGTAGATAATATACAGTATATAATATAATACAGCAGCACTGAGTGTAGATTATATACTGTACATAATATAATACAGCAGCACTGAGTGTAGATTATATACTGTACATAATATAATACTGCAGCACTGAGTGTAGATTATATACAGTATATAATATAATACAGCAGCACTGAGTGTAGACTATATACAGTATATAATATATTACAGCAGCACTGAGTGTAGATTACATACAGTATATAATATAATACAGCAGCATTGAGTGTAGATTATATACTGTACATAATATAATACAGCAGCACTGAGTGTAGATTATATACTGTACATAATATAATACTGCAGCACGGAGTGTAGATTATATCCTGTACATAATATAATACAGCAGCACTGAGTGTAGATTATATACTGTACATAATATAATACAGCAGCACTGAGTGTAGATTATATACAGTACATAATATAATACAGCAGCACTGAGTGTAGATTATATACTGTACATAATATAATACAGCAGCACTGAGTGTAGATAATATACAGTACATAATATAATACAGCAGCACTGAGTGTAGATAATATACAGTATATAATATAATATAGCAGCACTGAGTGTAGATTATATACAGTATATAATATAATACAGCAGCACTGAGTGTAGATAATATACAGTACATAATATAATACAGCAGCACTGAATGTAGATAATATACAGTACATAATATAATACAGCAGCACTGAGTGTAGATTATATACAGTACATAATATAATACAGCAGCACTGAGTGTACATTATATACAGTACATAATATAATACAGCAGCACTGAGTGTAGATTATATACAGTACATAATATAATACAGCAGCACTGAGTGTACATTATATACAGTACATAATATAATACAGCAGCACTGAGTGTAGATTATATACAGTACATAATATAATACAGCAGCACTGAGTGTACATTATATACAGTACATAATATAATACAGCAGCACTGAGTGTAGATTATATACAGTACATAATATAATACAGCAGCACTGAGTGTACATTATATACAGTACATAATATAATACAGCAGCACTGTTCTCTCCAGCCAAATGTTGTAATGGAAGAGATATAGGGGCTCATTTATTAAGGGTCCGAGTCACATCTTTCCACCGTGTTTCCCGAATTTTTCCGATTTGCGCCGTATTGCCCAGGAATTTGGCGCACACGGTCGGATTGTGGCGCACCGGCGCCGACTTTCACGCGATAAAAATCTGGGGGCGTGTCCGTCGGGAAAAACCCAGCCGCACAACCTTAGTTAATCCCGGCAGAACCCGAATCAGGGTCAGAGAACGCGAGGCTGGACTGCGAATGGACCGGGTACGTAAATCTGTCCCATAGTAATTGGTTCCTCACTTGGTTATTCGGGAGATGAAATGCAGGACTGATTCTTATTACCAGAAAGCAGAACATGTGATCACTGACATTGTATTTCTGGTACTTGTACCCCGTGTGATTGGACCCTAAATGGACTTGGGGGAGGAAAAGTGTTAGCCTGGGTGTTCTGTGTAACAGGAGGCAGATTTCAGGGTGACTCTGGGTGTACTAGGGAGCAGGAGGCAGATCTCAGGGTGACTCTGGGTGTTCTGGGGAGCAGGAGGCAGATCTCAGGGTGACTCTGGGTGTTCTGGGGAGCAGGAGGCAGATCTCAGGGTGACTCTGGGTGTTCTGGGGAGCAGGAAACAGATCTCAGGGTGACTCTGGGTGTTCTGGGGAGCAGGAGCCAGATCTCAGGGTGTCTCTGGGTGTTCTGGGGAGCAGGAGGCAGATCTCAGGGTGACTCTGGGTGTTCTGGGGAGCAGGAGGCAGATCTCAGGGTGGCTCTAGGTATTCTGCACAGCAGGAGGCAGATCTCAGGGTGACTCTGGGTGTTCTGGGGAGCAGGAGGCAGATCTCGGGGTGTCTCTCGGTGTTCTGGGGAGCAGGAGGCAGATCTCAGGGTGACTCTGGGTGTTCTGGGGAGCAGAAGGCAGATCTCAGGGTGACTCTGGGTGTTCTGGGGAGCAGGAGGCAGATCTCGGGGGGTCTCTGGGTGTTCTGGGGAGCAGGAGGCAGATCTCGGGGGGTCTCTGGGTGTTCTGGGGGGCAGGAGGCAGATCTCAGGGTGTCTCTGTGTGTTCTGGGGAGCAGGAGGCAGATCTCAGGGTGTCTCTGGGTGTTCTGGGGAGCAGGAGGCAGATCTCAGGGTGACTCTGGGTGTTCTGGGGAGCAGGAGGCAGATCTCAGGGTGTCTCTGGGTGTTCTGGGGAGCAGGAGGCAGATCTCAGGGTGTCTCTGGGTGTTCTGGGGAGCAGGAGGCAGATCTCAGGGTGACTCTGGGTGTTCTGGGGAGCAGGAGGCAGATCTCAGGGTGACTCTGGGTGTTCTGGGGAGCAGGAGGCAGATCTCAGGGTGACTCTGGGTGTTCTGGGGAGCAGGAGGCAGATCTCAGGGTGTCTCTGGGTGTTCTGGGGAGCAGGAGGCAGATCTCAGGGTGACTCTGGGTGTCCTGGGGAGCAGGAGGCAGATCTCAGGGTGTCTCTGGGTGTTCTGGGGAGCAGGAGGCAGATCTCAGGGTGTCTCTGGGTGTTCTGGGGAGCAGGAGGCAGATCTCAGGGTGACTCTGGGTGTACTAGGGAGCAGGAGGCAGATCTCAGGGTGACTCTTTATGTTCTGGGGAGCAGAAGGCAGATCTCAGGGTGACTCTGGGTGTTCTGGGGAGCAGGAGGCAGATCTCAGGGTGACTCTGGGTGTTCTGGGGAGCAGGAGGCAGATCTCAGGGTTACTCTGGGTGTTCTGGGGAGCAGGAGGCAGATCTCGGGGGGTCTCTGGGTGTTCTGGGGGGCAGGAGGCAGATCTCAGGGTGTCTCTGTGTGTTCTGGGGAGCAGGAGGCAGATCTCAGGGTGACTCTGGGTGTTCTGGGGAGCAGGAGGCAGATATCAGGGTGACTCTGGGTGTACTAGGGAGCAGGAGGCAGATCTCAGGGTGACTCTGGGTGTTCTGGGGAGCAGGAGGCAGATCTCAGGGTGACTCTGGGTGTTCTGGGGAGCAGGAGGCAGATCTCAGGGTGTCTCTGGGTGTTCTGGGGAGCAGGAGGCAGATCTCAGGGTGTCTCTGGGTGTACTAGGGAGCAGGAGGCAGATCTCAGGGTGACTCTTTATGTTCTGGGGAGCAGAAGGCAGATCTCAGGGTGACTCTGGGTGTTCTGGGGAGCAGGAGGCAGATCTCAGGGTGACTCTGGGTGTTCTGGGGAGCAGGAGGCAGATCTCAGGGTTACTCTGGGTGTTCTGGGGAGCAGGAGGCAGATCTCGGGGGGTCTCTGGGTGTTCTGGGGGGCAGGAGGCAGATCTCAGGGTGTCTCTGTGTGTTCTGGGGAGCAGGAGGCAGATCTCAGGGTGACTCTGGGTGTTCTGGGGAGCAGGAGGCAGATATCAGGGTGACTCTGGGTGTACTAGGGAGCAGGAGGCAGATCTCAGGGTGACTCTGGGTGTTCTGGGGAGCAGGAGGCAGATCTCGGGGTGTCTCTGGGTGTTCTGGGGAGCAGGAGGCAGATCTCAGGGTGACTCTGGGTGTTCTGGGGAGCAGGAGACAGATCTCAGGGTGACTCTGGGTGTTCTGGGGAGCAGGAGCCAGATCTCAGGGTGTCTCTGGGTGTTCTGGGGAGCAGGAGGCAGATCTCGGGGTGTCTCTGGGTGTTCTGGGGAGCAGGAGGCAGATCTCAGGGTGTCTCTGGGTGTTCTGGGGAGCAGGAGGCAGATCTCGGGGTGTCTCTGGGTGTTCTGGGGAGCAGGAGGCAGATCTCGGGGTGTCTCTGGGTGTTCTGGGGAGCAGGAGGCAGATCTCAGGGTGACTCTGGGTGTTCTGGGGAGCAGGAGACAGATCTCAGGGTGACTCTGGGTGTTCTGGGGAGCAGGAGCCAGATCTCAGGGTGTCTCTGGGTGTTCTGGGGAGCAGGAGGCAGATCTCAGGGTGACTCTGGGTGTTCTGGGGAGCAGGAGGCAGATCTCAGGGTGACTCTTTATGTTCTGGGGAGCAGAAGGCAGATCTCAGGGTGACTCTGGATGTTCTGGGGAGCAGAAGGCAGATCTCAGGGTGTCTCTGGGTGTTCTGGGGAGCAGGAGGCAGATCTCAGGGTGACTCTGGGTGTTCTGGGGAGCAGGAGGCAGATCTCAGGGTGTCTCTGGGTGTTCTGGGGAGCAGGAGGCAGATCTCAGGGTGACTCAGGATGTTCTGGGGAGCAGGAGGCAGATCTCAGGGTGACTCTGGGTGTTCTGGGGAGCGGGAGGCAGATCTCAGGGTGACTCTGGGTGTTCTGGGGAGCAGGAGGCAGATCTCAGGGTGTCTCTGGGTGTTCTGGGGAGCAGGAGGCAGATCTCAGGGTGTCTCTGGGTGTTCTGGGGAGCAGGAGGCAGATCTCAGGGTGACTCTGGGTGTTCTGGGGAGCAGGAGGCAGATCTCAGGGTGTCTCTGGGTGTTCTGGGGAGCAGGAGGCAGATCTCAGGGTGACTCAGGATGTTCTGGGGAGCGGGAGGCAGATCTCAGGGTGACTCTGGGTGTTCTGGGGAGCAGGAGGCAGATCTCAGGGTGACTCTGGGTGTTCTGGGGAGCAGGAGGCAGATCTCAGGGTGTCTCGGGGTGTTCTGGGGAGCAGGAGGTAGATCTCAGGGTGTCTCTGGGTGTTCTGGGGAGCAGGAGGCAGATCTCAGGGTGTCTCTGGGTGTTCTGGGGAGCAGGAGGCAGATCTCAGGGTTACTCTGGGTGTTCTGGGGAGCAGGAGGCAGATCTCGGGGGTCTCTGGGTGTTCTGGGGGGCAGGAGGCAGATCTCAGGGTGTCTCTGTGTGTTCTGGGGAGCAGGAGGCAGATCTCAGGGTGACTCTGGGTGTTCTGGGGAGCAGGAGGCAGATCTCAGGGTGTCTCTGGGAGTTCTGGGGAGCGGGAGGCAGATCTCAGGGGGGCTCCTGGTGTTCTGGGGAGCAGGAGGCAGATCTCAGGGTGTCTCTGGGTGTTCTGGGGAGCAGGAGCCAGATCTCAGGGTGTCTCTGGGTGCTCTGGGGAGCAGGAGGCAGATCTCAGGGTGTCTCTGGGTGTTCTGGGGAGCAGGAGGCAGATCTCAGGGTGTCTCTGGGTGTACTAGGGAGCAGAAGGCAGATCTCAGGGTGTCTCTGGGTGTTCTGGGGAGCAGGAGGCAGATCTCAGGGTGACTCTGGGTGTTCTGGGGAGCAGGAGGCAGATCTCAGGGTGTCTCTGGGTGTTCTGGGGAGCAGGAGGCAGATCTCAGGGTGACTCAGGATGTTCTGGGGAGCAGGAGGCAGATCTCGGGGGGTCTCTGGGTGTTCTGGGGAGCAGGAGGCAGATCTCGGGGGGTCTCTGGGTGTTCTGGGGGGCAGGAGGCAGATCTCAGGGTGTCTCTGTGTGTTCTGGGGAGCAGGAGGCAGATCTCAGGGTGTCTCTGGGTGTTCTGGGGAGCAGGAGGCAGATCTCAGGGTGACTCTGGGTGTTCTGGGGAGCAGGAGGCAGATCTCAGGGTGTCTCTGGGTGTTCTGGGGAGCAGGAGGCAGATCTCAGGGTGTCTCTGGGTGTTCTGGGGAGCAGGAGGCAGATCTCAGGGTGACTCTGGGTGTTCTGGGGAGCAGGAGGCAGATCTCAGGGTGACTCTGGGTGTTCTGGGGAGCAGGAGGCAGATCTCAGGGTGACTCTGGGTGTTCTGGGGAGCAGGAGGCAGATCTCAGGGTGTCTCTGGGTGTTCTGGGGAGCAGGAGGCAGATCTCAGGGTGACTCTGGGTGTCCTGGGGAGCAGGAGGCAGATCTCAGGGTGTCTCTGGGTGTTCTGGGGAGCAGGAGGCAGATCTCAGGGTGTCTCTGGGTGTTCTGGGGAGCAGGAGGCAGATCTCAGGGTGACTCTGGGTGTACTAGGGAGCAGGAGGCAGATCTCAGGGTGACTCTTTATGTTCTGGGGAGCAGAAGGCAGATCTCAGGGTGACTCTGGGTGTTCTGGGGAGCAGGAGGCAGATCTCAGGGTGACTCTGGGTGTTCTGGGGAGCAGGAGGCAGATCTCAGGGTTACTCTGGGTGTTCTGGGGAGCAGGAGGCAGATCTCGGGGGGTCTCTGGGTGTTCTGGGGGGCAGGAGGCAGATCTCAGGGTGTCTCTGTGTGTTCTGGGGAGCAGGAGGCAGATCTCAGGGTGACTCTGGGTGTTCTGGGGAGCAGGAGGCAGATATCAGGGTGACTCTGGGTGTACTAGGGAGCAGGAGGCAGATCTCAGGGTGACTCTGGGTGTTCTGGGGAGCAGGAGGCAGATCTCAGGGTGACTCTGGGTGTTCTGGGGAGCAGGAGGCAGATCTCAGGGTGTCTCTGGGTGTTCTGGGGAGCAGGAGGCAGATCTCAGGGTGTCTCTGGGTGTACTAGGGAGCAGGAGGCAGATCTCAGGGTGACTCTTTATGTTCTGGGGAGCAGAAGGCAGATCTCAGGGTGACTCTGGGTGTTCTGGGGAGCAGGAGGCAGATCTCAGGGTGACTCTGGGTGTTCTGGGGAGCAGGAGGCAGATCTCAGGGTTACTCTGGGTGTTCTGGGGAGCAGGAGGCAGATCTCGGGGGGTCTCTGGGTGTTCTGGGGGGCAGGAGGCAGATCTCAGGGTGTCTCTGTGTGTTCTGGGGAGCAGGAGGCAGATCTCAGGGTGACTCTGGGTGTTCTGGGGAGCAGGAGGCAGATATCAGGGTGACTCTGGGTGTACTAGGGAGCAGGAGGCAGATCTCAGGGTGACTCTGGGTGTTCTGGGGAGCAGGAGGCAGATCTCGGGGTGTCTCTGGGTGTTCTGGGGAGCAGGAGGCAGATCTCAGGGTGACTCTGGGTGTTCTGGGGAGCAGGAGACAGATCTCAGGGTGACTCTGGGTGTTCTGGGGAGCAGGAGGCAGATCTCAGGGTGACTCTGGGTGTTCTGGGGAGCAGGAGGCAGATCTCAGGGTGTCTCTGGGTGTTCTGGGGAGCAGGAGGCAGATCTCAGGGTGTCTCTGGGTGCTCTGGGGAGCAGGAGGCAGATCTCAGGGTGACTCTGGGTGTTCTGGGGGCAGGAGGCAGATCTCAGGGTGACTCTGGGTGTTCTGGGGAGCAGGAGGCAGATCTCAGGGTGTCTCTGGGTGTTCTGGGGAGCAGGAGGCAGATCTCAGGGTGACTCTGGGTGTTCTGGGGAGCAGGAGGCAGATCTCAGGGTGTCTCTGGGTGTTCTGGGGAGCAGGAGGCAGATCTCGGGGTGTCTCTGGGTGTTCTGGGGAGCAGGAGGCAGATCTCAGGGTGTCTCTGGGTGTTCTGGGGAGCAGGAGGCAGATCTCGGGGTGTCTCTGGGTGTTCTGGGGAGCAGGAGGCAGATCTCAGGGTGACTCTGGGTGTTCTGGGGAGCAGGAGACAGATCTCAGGGTGACTCTGGGTGTTCTGGGGAGCAGGAGCCAGATCTCAGGGTGTCTCTGGGTGTTCTGGGGAGCAGGAGGCAGATCTCAGGGTGACTCTGGGTGTTCTGGGGAGCAGGAGGCAGATCTCAGGGTGACTCTTTATGTTCTGGGGAGCAGAAGGCAGATCTCAGGGTGACTCTGGGTGTTCTGGGGAGCAGGAGGCAGATCTCAGGGTGACTCTGGGTGTTCTGGGGAGCAGGAGGCAGATCTCGGGGGGTCTCTGGGTGTTCTGGGGGGCAGGAGGCAGATCTCAGGGTGTCTCTGTGTGTTCTGGGGAGCAGGAGGCAGATCTCAGGGTGACTCTGGGTGTTCTGGGGAGCAGGAGGCAGATCTCAGAGTGTCTCTGGGTGTTCTGGGGAGCAGGAGGCAGATCTCAGGGTGTCTCTGGGTGTTCTGGGGGCAGGAGGCAGATCTCGGGGTGTCTCTGGGTGTTCTGGGGAGCAGGAGGCAGATCTCAGGGTGACTCTGGGTGTTCTGGGGAGCAGGAGGCAGATCTCGGGGTGACTCTGGGTGTTCTGGGGAGCAGGAGGCAGATCTCAGGGTGTCTCTGGGTGTTCTGGGGAGCAGGAGGCTGATCTCAGGGTGACTCTGGGTGTTCTGGGGAGCAGGAGGCAGATCTCAGGGTGTCTCTGGGTGTTCTGCACAGCAGGAGGCAGATCTCAGGGTGTCTCTGGGAGTTCTGGGGAGCAGGAGGCAGATCTCAGGGTGTCTCTGGGTGTTCTGGGGAGCAGGAGGCAGATCTCAGGGTGTCTCTGGGTGTTCTGGGGAGCAGGAGGCAGATATCAGGGTGTCTCTGGGTGTTCTGGGGAGCAGGAGGCAGATCTCATGGTGTCTCTGGGTGTTCTGGGGAGCAGGAGGCAGATCTCAGGGTGACTCTGGATGTTCTGGGGAGCAGAAGGCAGATCTCAGGGTGTCTCTGGGTGTTCTGGGGAGCAGGAGGCAGATCTCAGGGTGACTCTGGGTGTTCTGGGGAGCAGGAGGCAGATCTCAGGGTGTCTCTGGGTGTTCTGGGGAGCAGGAGGCAGATCTCAGGGTGACTCAGGATGTTCTGGGGAGCAGGAGGCAGATCTCAGGGTGACTCTGGGTGTTCTGGGGAGCGGGAGGCAGATCTCAGGGTGACTCTGGGTGTTCTGGGGAGCAGGAGGCAGATCTCAGGGTGTCTCTGGGTGTTCTGGGGAGCAGGAGGCAGATCTCAGGGTGTCTCTGGGTGCTCTGGGGAGCAGGAGGCAGATCTCAGGGTGTCTCTGGGTGTTCTGGGGAGCAGGAGGCAGATCTCAGGGTGACTCAGGATGTTCTGGGGAGCGGGAGGCAGATCTCAGGGTGACTCTGGGTGTTCTGGGGAGCAGGAGGCAGATCTCAGGGTGACTCTGGGTGTTCTGGGGAGCAGGAGGCAGATCTCAGGGTGTCTCGGGGTGTTCTGGGGAGCAGGAGGTAGATCTCAGGGTGTCTCTGGGTGTTCTGGGGAGCAGGAGGCAGATCTCAGGGTGTCTCTGGGTGTTCTGGGGAGCAGGAGGCAGATATCAGGGTTACTCTGGGTGTTCTGGGGAGCAGGAGGCAGATCTCGGGGGTCTCTGGGTGTTCTGGGGGGCAGGAGGCAGATCTCAGGGTGTCTCTGTGTGTTCTGGGGAGCAGGAGGCAGATCTCAGGGTGACTCTGGGTGTTCTGGGGAGCAGGAGGCAGATCTCAGGGTGTCTCTGGGAGTTCTGGGGAGCGGGAGGCAGATCTCAGGGGGGCTCCTGGTGTTCTGGGGAGCAGGAGGCAGATCTCAGGGTGTCTCTGGGTGTTCTGGGGAGCAGGAGCCAGATCTCAGGGTGTCTCTGGGTGCTCTGGGGAGCAGGAGGCAGATCTCAGGGTGTCTCTGGGTGTTCTGGGGGCAGGAGGCAGATCTCGGGGTGTCTCTGGGTGTTCTGGGGAGCAGGAGGCAGTGCAGAGGTGAAACTTCTGCAGCAGGTCCTTTCCTCTGGGGCTGTGGTGCAGAGGTGGAGCTTCTCCAGCAGGTCCTCTCCTCTGGGGCTGTGGTGCAGAGGTGGAGCTTCTCCAGCAGGTCCTCTCCTCTGGGGCTGTGGTGCAGAGGTGGAGCTTCTCCAGCAGGTCCTCTCCTCTGGGGCTGTGGTGCAGAGGTGAAGCTTCTCCAGCAGGATCTCTCCTCTGGGGCTGTGGTGCAGAGGTGAAGCTTCTCCAGCAAGATCTCTCCTCAGGGGCTGTGGTGCAGAGGTGAATCTTCTGCAGTATGTCTTCTCCTCTGGGGCTGAGCTGCTGAGCAAAATTAAAGCTTCGCCAGCAGGTCCTATCCTCTGGGGATGTGGTGCAGAGGTGAAGCTTCTCCAGCAGGTCCTCTCCTCTGGGGCTGTGGTGCAGAGGCGGAGCTTCTCCAGCACGTCCTCTCCTCTGGGGCTGTGGTGCAGTGGGAAAGCTTCTTCAGCAGGTCCTCTCCTCTGGGGCTGTGGTGCAGAGGTGAGGTTTCTCCAGCAGGTCTTCTCCTCTGAGGCTGTAGTGCAGAGGTGAAGCTTTTCCAGCAGGTCCTCTCCTCTGGTACTGAGCTGCAGAGCAGGAGTGAAGCTTCTCCAGCAGGTCCTCTCCTCTGGGGCTGTGGGGCAGAGGTGAAGCTTCTCCAGCAGGTCCTCTCCTCTGGGGCTGTGGTGCAGAGGTGAAGCTTCTGCAGCAGGTCCTCTCCTCTGGGGCTGTGGTGCAGAGGTGGAGCTTCTCCAGCAGGTCCTCTCCTCTGGGGCTGTGGTGCAGAGGTGGAGCTTCTCCAGCAGGTCCTCTCCTCTGGGGCTGTGGGGCAGAGGTGAAGCTTCTCCAGCAGGTCCTCTCCTCTGGGGCTGTGGTGTAGAGGTGAAGCTTCTCCAGCAGGTCCTCTCCTCTGAGACTGTGGTGCAGAGTTGAAGTTTCTCCAGTATGTCTTCTCCTCTGGGGCTGAGCTGCTGAGCAAAAGTGAAGCTTCTCCAGCAGGTCCTATCCTCTGAGGATGTGGTGCAGAGTCAAATCCTCTCCAGCAGGTCCTCTCCTCTGGGGCTGTGGTGCAGAGGTGAAGCTTCTGCAGCAGGTCCTCTCCTCTGGGGCTGTGGTGCAGAGGTGAAGCTTCACCAGCAGGTCCTCTCCTCGGGGGCTGTGGTGCAGGGGGGAAGCTTCTGCAGCAGGTCCTCTCCTCTGGGGCTGTGGTGTAGAGGTGGAGCTTCTCCAGCAGGTCCTCTCCTCTGGGGCTGTGGGGCAGAGGTGAAGCTTCTCCAGCAGGTCCTCTCCTCTGGGGCTGTGGTGCAGAGGTGAAGCTTCTGCAGCAGGTCCTCTCCTCTGGGGCTGTGGTGCAGAGGTGGAGCTTCTCCAGCAGGTCCTCTCCTCTGGGGCTGTGGGGCAGAGGTGAAGCTTCTCCAGCAGGTCCTCTCCTCTGGGGCTGTGGTGTAGAGGTGAAGCTCCTGCAGCGTGTCCTCTCCTTTGGGGCTGTGGTGCAGAGGTGAAGCTTCTCCAGCAAGTCCTCTCCTCTGGGGCTGTGGTTCAGAGGTGAAGCTTCTCCAGCAAGTCCTCTCCTCTGGGGCTGTGGTTCAGAGGTGAAGCTTCTCCAGCAGGTTCTCTCCTCTGAGACTGTGGTGCAGAGTTGAAGTTTCTCCAGTATGTCTTCTCCTCTGGGGCTGAGCTGCTGAGCAAAAGTGAAGCTTCTCCAGCAGGTCCTATCCTCTGAGGATGTGGTGCAGAGGTGAAGCTTCTGCAGCAGGTCCTCCTCCTCCTGGTGTTCTGGGGAGCAGGAGGCAGATCTCAGGGTGTCTCTGGGTGTTCTGGGGAGCAGGAGCCAGATCTCAGGGTGTCTCTGGGTGCTCTGGGGAGCAGGAGGCAGATCTCAGGGTGTCTCTGGGTGTTCTGGGGGCAGGAGGCAGATCTCGGGGTGTCTCTGGGTGTTCTGGGGAGCAGGAGGCAGATCTCAGGGTGACTCTGGGAGTTCTGGGGAGCAGGAGGCAGATCTCAGGGTGACTCTGGGTGTTCTGGGGAGCAGGAGGCATATCGCAGGGTGTCTCTGGGTGTTCTGGGGAGCAGGAGCCAGATCTCAGGGTGTCTCTGGGTGTTCTGGGGAGCAGGAGGCAGATCTCAGGGTGACTCTGGGTGTTCTGGGGAGCAGGAGGCAGATCTCAGGGTGACTCTTTATGTTCTGGGGAGCAGAAGGCAGATCTCAGGGTGACTCTGGGTGTTCTGGGGAGCAGGAGGCAGATCTCAGGGTGACTCTGGGTGTTCTGGGGAGCAGGAGTCAGATGTCAGGGTGTCTCTGGGTGTTCTGCACAGCAGGAGGCAGATCTCAGGGTGTCTCTGGGTGTCCTGGGGAGCAGGAGGCAGATCTCAGGGTGTCTCTGGGTGTTCTGGGGAGCAGGAGGCAGATCTCAGGGTGTCTCTGGGTGTTCTGGGGAGCAGGAGGCAGATCTCAGGGTGACTCTGGGTGTTCTGGGGAGCAGGAGGCAGATCTAAGGGTGTCTCTGGGTGTCCTGGGGAGCAGGAGGCAGATCTCAGGGTGACTCTGGGTGTTCTGGGGAGCAGGAGGCAGATCTCAGGGTGTCTCTGGGTGTCCTGGGGAGCAGGAGGCAGATCTCAGGGTGACTCTGGGTGTTCTGGGGAGCAGGAGGCAGATCTAAGGGTGTCTCTGGGTGTCCTGGGGAGCAGGAGGCAGATCTCAGGGTGACTCTGGGTGTTCTGGGGAGCAGGAGGCAGATCTCAGGGTGTCTCTGGGTGTCCTGGGGAGCAGGAGGCAGATCTCAGGGTGACTCTGGGTGTTCTGGGGAGCAGGAGGCAGATCTAAGGGTGACTCTGGGTGTTCTGGGGGCAGGAGGCAGATCTCGGGGTGTCTCTGGGTGTTCTGGGGAGCAGGAGGCAGATCTCGGGGTGTCTCTGGGTGTTCTGGGGAGCAGGAGGCAGATGTAAGGGTGACACTGGGTGTTCTGGGGGCAGGAGGCAGATCTCAGGGTGACTCTCGGTGTTCTGGGGAGCAGGAGGCAGATCTCAGGGTGTCTCTGGGTGTTCTGGGGGCAGGAGGCAGATCTCGGGGTGTCTCTGGGTGTTCTGGGGAGCAGGAGGCAGATCTCAGGGTGACTCTGGGTGTTCTGGGGAGCAGGAGGCAGATCTCAGGGTGTCTCTGGGTGTTCTTGGGGCAGGAGGCAGATCTCGGGGTGTCTCTGGGTGTTCTGGGGAGCAGGAGGCAGATCTCGGGGTGTCTCTGGGTGTTCTGGGGAGCAGGAGGCAGATCTCAGGGTGTCTCTGCGTGTTCTGGGGAGCAGGGGGCAGATCTCAGGGTGTCTCTGGGTGTTCTGGGGAGCAGGAGGCAGATCTCAGGGTGACTCTGGGTGTTCTGGGGAGCAGGAGGCAGATCTCAGGGTGTCTCTGCGTGTTCTGGGGAGCAGGAGGCAGATCTCAGGGTGTCTCTGGGTGTTCTGGAGAGGCAGATCTCAGGGTGTCTCTGGGTGTTCTGGGGAGGCAGATCTAGACTAAAGAAAACTAAATCGCTGCATATGTCAATCTTCACATCTTGGTGACTTACCTAGTACTGGTTTCTACTTGTAACCCCTGCTGGGAGCACAGCATATACATGGGACAATGTAATGAATGTGTTGAAGGGGTTATTCTGGTTTTAACAATTACTGAGAGCCGGGCTGGGGAGGGCTAGTTAAACATAATAAACATATACTTACCTCCTCCACGCCGCGGTCCCTTCAATCCGTGCCCCTGTTTGTTTACAGGGGCACAGAAGCCGCGCACAGGGAACTTCCGGTCCGCGATGTGGCCGGCTCCTCCCATCTGTCCCTATCTCTCAGCGTTGTAAGCGCTGGGAGATGGTGTCGGATGGGAGCTTCCGGCCGGCCGGGACATTGGCGGCGCCGGTTGAATTAAGTAGATGTTTATTATGTTTAAATAGCCCTCCCCAGCCCGGCCATCAGTAATTTCTAAGACCTGCATAACCCCTTTAAGAGCAGCAGTCATAAGCACATGTTCTCCTAGAGTAAACTTGACTACATTTCCCAGCACCCTCTACTTCCCTGTGCCACTGCCACGCAGAGGAGGAGCTGAGGAGGAGAGGACGGAATGGCTGAGAGAGGGATTATGGGTGAAGAGAAAATGGAGAAGATGGAGAGACCTCATGTGCAGCAGAGAGGACTGACAGCACATGGCAGAGTGGAGAGAGTCCTGCCCTGAGACTGACACAGCAGAGGACTAGAGACAGCCCAGCAGCTCAGCCCCAGAGGAGGAGAGGACCTGCTGGAGAAGCTTCCCCTCTGCACCACAGCCCCAGAAGAGAGGACCTGCTGGAGAAGCTTCACCTCTGCACCACAGCCCCAGAAGAGAGGACCTGCTGGAGAAGCTTCACCTCTACACCACAGCCCCAGAGGAGAGGACCTGCTGGAGAAGCTTCACCTCTGCACCACAGCCCCAGAAGAGAGGACCTGCTGGAGAAGCTTCACCTCTGCACCACATCCCCAGGCGAGAGGACCTGCTGGAGAAGCTTCACCTCTGCACAACAGCCCCAGAGGAGAGGACCTGCTGCAGAAGCTTCACCTCTGCACCACACCCTCAGAGGATAGGACCTGCTGGAGAAGCTTCACTTTTGCTCAGCAGCTCAGCCCCAGAGGAGAAGACATACTGGAGAAACTTCAACTCTGCACCACAGTCTCAGAGGAGAGAACCTGCTGGAGAAGCTTCACCTCTGAACCACAGCCCCAGAGGAGAGGACTTGCTGGAGAAGCTTCACCTCTGCACCACATCTCCAGAGGAGAGGACCTGCTGGAGAAGCTTCACCTCTGCACCACATCCCCAGAGGATAGGACCTGCTGGAGAAGCTTCACTCCTGCTCTGCAGCTCAGTACCAGAGGAGAGGACCTGCTGGAAAAGCTTCACCTCTGCACTACAGCCTCAGAGGAGAAGACCTGCTGGAGAAGCTTCACCTCTGCACCACAGACCCAGAGGAGAGGACCTGCTGGAGAAGCTTCACCTCTGCACCATAGTCCCAGGGGAGAGGACGTGCTGGAGAAGCTCCGCCTCTGCACCACAGCCCCAGAGGAGAGGACGTGCTGGAGAAGCTCCGCCTCTGCACCACAGCCCCAGAGGAGAGGACCTGCTGGAGAAGCTTCACCTCTGCACCACATCCCCACAGGATAGAACCTGCTGGCGAAGCTTTAATTTTGCTCAGCAGCTCAGCCCCAGAGGAGAAGACATACTGCAGAAGATTCACCTCTGCACCACAGCCCCAGAGGAGAGATCCTGCTGGAGAAGCTTCACCTCTGCACCACAGCCCCAGAGGAGAGGACCTGCTGGAGAAGCTCCACCTCTGCACCACAGCCCCAGAGGAGAGGACCTGCTGCAGAAGCTCCACCTCTGCACCACAGCCCCAGAGGAAAGGACCTGCTGCAGAAGTTTCACCTCTGCACCACAGCCCCCGAGGAGAGGACCTGCTGCAGAAGCTTCACCTCTGCACCACAGCCCCAGAGGAGAGGACCTGCTGTAGAAGCTTCACCTCTGCACCACAGCCCCAGAGGAGAGGACCTGCTGGAGAGGATTTGACTCTGCACCACATCCTCGGAGGATAGGACCTGCTGGAGAAGCTTCACTTTTGCTCAGCAGCTCAGCCCCAGAGGAGAAGACATACTGGAGAAACTTCAACTCTGCACCACAGTCTCAGAGGAGAAAACCTGCTGGAGAAGCTTCACCTCTGAACCACAGCCCCAGAGGAGAGGACTTGCTGGAGAAGCTTCACCTCTGCACCACATCCCCAGAGGAGAGGACCTGCTGGAGAAGCTTCACCTCTGCACCACAGCCCCAGAGGAGAGGACCTGCTGGAGAAACCTCACCTCTGCACCACAGCCCCAGAGGAAAGGACCTGCTGCAGAAGTTTCACCTCTGCACCACAGCCCCCGAGGAGAGGACCTGCTGCAGAAGCTTCACCTCTGCACCACAGCCCCAGAGGAGAGGACCTGCTGCAGAAGCTTCACCTCTGCACCACAGCCCCAGAGGAGAGGACCTGCTGGAGAGGATTTGACTCTGCACCACATCCTCGGAGGATAGGACCTGCTGGAGAAGCTTCACTTTTGCTCAGCAGCTCAGCCCCAGAGGAGAAGACATACTGGAGAAACTTCAACTCTGCACCACAGTCTCAGAGGAGAAAACCTGCTGGAGAAGCTTCACCTCTGAACCACAGCCCCAGAGGAGAGGACTTGCTGGAGAAGCTTCACCTCTGCACCACATCCCCAGAGGATAGGACCTGCTGGAGAAGCTTCACTCCTGCTCTGCAGCTCAGTACCAGAGGAGAGGACCTGCTGGAAAAGCTTCACCTCTGCACTACAGCCTCAGAGGAGAAGACCTGCTGGAGAAACCTCACCTCTGCACCACAGCCCCAGAGGAGAGGACCTGCTGGAGAAGCTCCACCTCTGCACCATAGTCCCAGGGGAGAGGACCTGCTGAAGAAGCTTTCCCACTGCACCACAGCCCCAGAGGAGAGGACGTGCTGGAGAAGCTCCGCCTCTGCACCACAGCCCCAGAGGAGAGGACCTGCTGGAGAAGCTTCACCTCTGCACCACATCCCCACAGGATAGAACCTGCTGGCGAAGCTTTAATTTTGCTCAGCAGCTCAGCCCCAGAGGAGAAGACATACTGCAGAAGATTCACCTCTGCACCACAGCCCCAGAGGAGAGGACCTGCTGGAGAAGCTCCACCTCTGCACCACAGCCCCAGAGGAAAGGACCTGCTGCAGAAGTTTCACCTCTGCACCACAGCCCCCGAGGAGAGGACCTGCTGCAGAAGCTTCACCTCTGCACCACAGCCCCAGAGGAGAGGACCTGCTGCAGAAGCTTCACCTCTGCACCACAGCCCCAGAGGAGAGGACCTGCTGGAGAGGATTTGACTCTGCACCACATCCTCGGAGGATAGGACCTGCTGGAGAAGCTTCACTTTTGCTCAGCAGCTCAGCCCCAGAGGAGAAGACATACTGGAGAAACTTCAACTCTGCACCACAGCCCCTGAGGAGAGCTCCTGCTGGAAAAGCTTCACCTCTGCACCACAGCCTCAGAGGAGAAGACCTGCTGGAGAAGCCTCACCTCTGCACCACAGCCCCAGAGGAGAGGACGTGCTGGAGAAGCTCCGTCTCTGCACCACAGCCCCAGAGGAGAGGACCGGCTGGAGAAGCTTCACCTCTGCACCACATCCCCAGAGGATAGAACCTGCTGGCGAAGCTTCAATTTTGCTCAGCAGCTCAGCCCCAGAGGAGAAGACATACTGCAGAAGCTTCACCTCTGCACCACAGCCCCAGAGGAGAGATCCTGCTGGAGAAGCTTCACCTCTGCACCACAGCCCCAGAGGAGAGGACCTGCTGGAGAAGCTTCACCTCTGCACCACAGCCCCAGAGGAGAGGACCTGCTGGAGAAGCTTCACCTCTACACCACAGCCCCAGAGGAGATGGACTGCTGGAGAATCTTCGCCTCTGCACCACAGCCCCAGAGGAGAGGACCTGCTGGAGAAGCTCCACCTCTGCACCACAGCCCCAGAGGAGAGGACCTGCTGGAGAAGCTCCACCTCTGCGCCACAGCCCCAGAGGAGAGGACCTGCTGCAGAAGCTTCACCTCTGCACCACAGCCCCCGAGGAGAGGACCTGCTGCAGAAGCTTCACCTCTGCACCACAGCCCCAGAGGAGAGGACCTGCTGCAGAAGCTTCACCTCTGCACCACAGCCCCAGAGGAGAGGACCTGCTGGAGAGGATTTGACTCTGCACCACATCCTCGGAGGATAGGACCTGCTGGAGAAGCTTCACTTTTGCTCAGCAGCTCAGCCCCAGAGGAGAAGACATACTGGAGAAACTTCAACTCTGCACCACAGTCTCAGAGGAGAGAACCTGCTGGAGAAGCTTCACCTCTGAACCACAGCCCCAGAGGAGAGGACTTGCTGGAGAAGCTTCACCTCTGCACCACATCTCCAGAGGAGAGGACCTGCTGGAGAAGCTTCACCTCTGCACCATAGTCCCAGGGGAGAGGACCTGCTGAAGAAGCTTTCCCACTGCACCACAGCCCCAGAGGAGAGGACGTGCTGGAGAAGCTCCCCTCTGCACCACAGCCCCAGAGGAGAGGACCTGCTGGAGAAGCTTCACCTCTGCACCACATCCCCAGAGGATAGAACCTGCTGGCGAAGCTTTAATTTTGCTCAGCAGCTCAGCCCCAGAGGAGAAGACATACTGGAGAAATTTCAACTCTGCACCACAGCCCCAGAGGAGGGGACCTGCTGGAGAAGCTTCACCTCTGCAACACATCCCCAAAGGATAGAACCTGCTGGCGAAGCTTCAACTTTGCTCAGCAGCTCAGCCCCAGAGGAGAAGACATACTGGAGAAACTTCAACTCTGCACCACAGCCCCAGAGGACAGGACCTGCTGGAGAAGCTTCACCTCTGAACCACAGCCCCAGAGAAGAAGACATGCTGGAGAATCTTCACCTCTGCACCACAGCCCCAGAGGAGGGGACCTGCTGGAGAAGCTTCACCTCTGCACCATAGCCCCAGAGGAGAAGACATGCTGGAGAAGCTCCACCTCTACACCACAGCCCCAGAGGAGAGGACCTGCTGGAGAAGCTCCACCTCTGCACCACAGCCTCAGAGGAGAGGACCTGCTGGAGAAGCTCCACCTCTACACCACAGCCCCAGAGGAGAGGACCTGCTGGAGAAGCTTCACCTCTGCACCAGAGCCCCAGAAGAGAAGAGGACCTGCTGGAGAAGCTTCACCTCTGAACCACAGCCCCAGAGGAGAGGACCTGCTGGAGAAGCTCCACCTCTACACCACAGTCCCAGAGGAGAGGACCTGCTGGAGAAGCGTCACCTCTGCACCAGAGCCCCAGAAGAGAAGAGGACCTGCTGGAGAAGCTTCACCTCTGCACCACTGCCCCAGAAGAGAGATCCTGCTGGAGAATCTTCACCTCTGCACCAGAGCCCCAGAGGAGAAGACCTGCTGGGGAAGCTTCACCTCTGCACCACAGCCCCAGGGGAGAGATCCTGCTGGGGAAGCTTAACCTCTGCATCACAGCCCCAGAGGAGAGGACCTGCTGGAGAAGCTTCACCTCTGCACCATAGTCCCAGGGGAGAGGACCTGCTGAAGAAGCTTTCCCACTGCACCACAGCCCCAGAGGAGAGGACGTGCTGGAGAAGCTTCACCTCTGCACCACATCCCCAGAGGATAGGACCTGCTGGAGAAGCTTTAATTTTGCTCAGCAGCTCAGCCCAAGAGGAGAGGACCTGCTGGAGAAGCTCCACCTCTACACCACAGCCCCAGAGTAGAGGACCTGCTGGAGAAGCTCCACCTCTGCACCACAGCCTCAGAGGAGAGGACCTGCTGGAGAAGCTCCACCTCTACACCACAGCCCCAGAGGAGAGGACCTGCTGAAGAAGCTTTCCCACTGCACCACAGCCCCAGAGGAGAGGACGTGCTGGAGAAGCTCCCCTCTGCACCACAGCCCCAGAGGAGAGGACCTGCTGGAGAAGCTTCACCTCTGCACCACATCCCCAGAGGATAGAACATGCTGGCGAAGCTTCAATTTTGCTCAGCAGCTCAGCCCCAGAGGAGAAGACATACTGGAGAAATTTCAACTCTGCACCACAGCCCCAGAGGAGGGGACCTGCTGGAGAAGCTTCACCTCTGCAACACATCCCCAAAGGATAGAACCTGCTGGCGAAGCTTCAACTTTGCTCAGCAGCTCAGCCCCAGAGGAGAAGACATACTGGAGAAACTTCAACTCTGCACCACAGCCCCAGAGGATAGGACCTGCTGGAGAAGCTTCACCTCTGAACCACAGCCCCAGAGAAGAAGACATGCTGGAGAATCTTCACCTCTGCACCACAGCCCCAGAGGAGGGGACCTGCTGGAGAAGCTTCACCTCTGCACCATAGCCCCAGAGGAGAAGACATGCTGGAGAAGCTCCACCTCTACACCACAGCCCCAGAGGAGAGGACCTGCTGGAGAAGCTCCACCTCTGCACCACAGCCTCAGAGGAGAGGACCTGCTGGAGAAGCTCCACCTCTACACCACAGCCCCAGAGGAGAGGACCTGCTGGAGAAGCTTCACCTCTGCACCAGAGCCCCAGAAGAGAAGAGGACCTGCTGGAGAAGCTTCACCTCTGAACCACAGCCCCAGAGGAGAGGACCTGCTGGAGAAGCTCCACCTCTGCACCACAGCCCCAGAGGAGAGGACCTGCTGGAGAAGCTCCACCTCTACACCACAGTCCCAGAGGAGAGGACCTGCTGGAGAAGCTTCACCTCTGCACCAGAGCCCCAGAAGAGAAGAGGACCTGCTGGAGAAGCGTCACCTCTGCACCAGAGCCCCAGAAGAGAAGAGGACCTGCTGGAGAAGCTTCACCTCTGCACCACTGCCCCAGAAGAGAGATCCTGCTGGAGAATCTTCACCTCTGCACCAGAGCCCCAGAGGAGAAGACCTGCTGGGGAAGCTTCACCTCTGCACCACAGCCCCAGGGGAGAGATCCTGCTGGGGAAGCTTAACCTCTGCATCACAGCCCCAGAGGAGAGGACCTGCTGGAGAAGCTTCACCTCTGCACCATAGTCCCAGGGGAGAGGACCTGCTGAAGAAGCTTTCCCACTGCACCACAGCCCCAGAGGAGAGGACGTGCTGGAGAAGCTTCACCTCTGCACCACATCCACAGAGGATAGGACCTGCTGGAGAAGCTTTAATTTTGCTCAGCAGCTCAGCCCCAGAGGAGAGGACCTGCTGGAGAAGCTCCACCTCTACACCACAGCCCCAGAGGTGAGGACCTGCTGGAGAAGCTTCACCTCTGCACCAGAGCCCCAGAAGAAAAGAGGACCTGCTGGAGAAGCTTCACCTTTGCACCACTGCCCCAGAAGAGAGATCCTGCTGGAGAATCTTCACCTCTGCACCAGAGCCCCAGAGGAGAAGACCTGCTGGGGAAGCTTCACCTCTGCACCATAGTCCCAGGGGAGAGGACCTGCTGAAGAAGCTTTCCCACTGCACCACAGCCCCAGAGGAGAGGACGTGCTGGAGAAGCTTCACCTCTGCACCACATCCCCAGAGGATAGGACCTGCTGGAGAAGCTTTAATTTTGCTCAGCAGCTCAGCTCCAGAGGAGAAGACATACTGGAGAAACTTCAACTCTGCACCACAGCCCCTGAGGAGAGATCCTGCTGGAGAAGCTTCACCTCTGCACCACAGCCTCAGAGGAGAGGACCTGCTGGAGAAGCTCCACCTCTACACCACAGCCCCAGAGTAGAGGACCTGCTGGAGAAGCTCCACCTCTGCACCACAGCCTCAGAGGAGAGGACCTGCTGGAGAAGCTTCACCTCTGCACCAGAGCCCCGGAAGAGAGATCCTGCTGGAGAATCTTCACCTCTGCACCAGAGCCCCAGAGGAGAGGACCTGCTGGAGAAGCTTCACCTCTGCACCAGAGCCCCAGGGGAGAGATCCTGCTGGGGAAGCTTAACCTCTGCATCACAGCCCCAGAGGAGAGGACCTGCTGGAGAAGCTTCACCTCTGCACCATAGTCCCAGGGGAGAGGAGCTGCTGAAGAAGCTTTCCCACTGCACCACAGCCCCAGAGGACAGGACGTGCTGGAGAAGCTTCACCTCTGCACCACATCCCCAGAGGATAGGACCTGCTGGAGAAGCTTTAATTTTGCTCAGCAGCTCAGCCCCAGAGGAGAGGACCTGCTGGAGAAGCTCCACCTCTACACCACAGCCCCAGAGGTGAGGACCTGCTGGAGAAGCTTCACCTCTGCACCAGAGCCCCAGAAGAGAAGAGGACCTGCTGGAGAAGCTTCACCTCTGCACCATAGCCCCAGAGGAGAGGACCTGCTGGAGAAGCTTCACCTCTGCACCAGAGCCCCAGAGTAGAGGACCTGCTGGATAAGTTTCACCTCTGCACCACTGCCCCAGAAGAGAGATCCTGCTGGAGAATCTTCACCTCTGCACCAGAGCCCCAGAGGAGAAGACCTGCTGGGGAAGCTTCACCTCTGCACCAGAGCCCCAGGGTAGAGATCCTGCTGGGGAAGCTTAACCTCTGCATCACAGCCCCAGAGGAGAGGACGTGCTGGAGAAGCTTCACCTCTGCACCACATCCCCAGAGGATAGGACCTGCTGGAGAAGCTTTAATTTTGCTCAGCAGCTCAGCCCCAGAGGAGAAGACATACTGGAGAAGCTTCACCTCTGCACCACAGTCCCAGAGGAGAGGATCTGCTGGAGAATCTTCACCTCTGCACCACAGCCCCTGAGGAGAGATCCTGCTGGAGAAGCTTCACCTCTGCACCACAGCCCCAGAGGAGAGGACCTGCTGGAGAAGCTTCACCTCTGAACCACAGCCCCAGAGGAGAGGACCTGCTGGAGAATCTTCACCTCTGCACCACAGCCCTAGAGGAGGGGACCTGCTGGAGAATCTTCACCTCTGCACCACAGCCCCAGAGGAGGGGACCTGCTGGAGAAGCTTCACCTCTGAACCACAGCCCCAGAGGAGAGGACTTGCTGGAGAAGCTTCACCTCTGCACCATAGCCCCAGAGGAGAAGACATGCTGGAGAAGCTCCACCTCTGAACCACAGCCCCAGAGGAGAGGACCTGCTGTAGAAGCTTCACCTCTGCTCCACAGTCTCAGAGGAGAGGACCTGCTGGAGAATCTTCACCTCTGCACCAGAGCCCCAGAGGAGAGGACCTGCTGTAGAAGCTTCACCTCTGCTCCACAGCCCCAGAGGAGAGGACCTGCTGGTGAAGCTTCACCTCTGCACCACAGCCCCAGTGGAGAGATCCTGCTGGGGAATCTTAACCTCTGCATCACAGCCCCAGAGGAGAGGACCTGCTGGGGAAGCTTCACCTCTGCACCACAGCCCCAGAGGAGAGGACCTGCTGGAGAAGCTTCACCTCTGCACCATAGCCCCAGAGGAGAGGACCTGCTGGGGAAGCTTCACCTCTGCACCATAGTCCCAGAGGAGAGGACCTGCTGGTGAAGATTCACCTCTGCACCACAGCCCCAGGGGAGAGATCCTGCTGGAGAAGCTTCACCTCTGCACCACAGCCCCAGAGGAGAGGACCTGCTGGGGAAGCTTCACCTCTGCACCATAGTCCCAGAGAAGAAGACCTGCTGGGGAATCTTCACCTCTGCACCACAGCCCCAGAGGAGAGGACCTGCTGGAGAATCTTCACCTCTATACCACAACCTGATCCCCAGGAGGTCTCCACATCCACCACACTTGAGGTTGCTGCCCCTCCATTACCATCCAGGTGCCTGAAACCTGAAGCCACTAGCAGAAACCTGGGAGCAGTTACTCAGAGTTGTGAGTAGACTATATTGCTAGTAAGTTGTTTGCAAGAAAATAATTCCCAAGAGTATTGAGAGTATTAAGTGCACCAATGTTACAGAAAGCATGCCATCGTCCGCGGCAACAAGGCCCCAACGTTTGGACTTTGTAATATGCAAGAGTATAAGAGTATAATCTGTGCAGGTAGAGAGTACGTGTTGTCACCTGCAGAGTGTGTGGCAGGTGTCATTTGTGTTGTCCTATGTGTTGCTCACAGAGCTCATTATTTACAGGGACCCCTCTGCACTATTATCCCACCCAGGCCTGTGGGGAGCAGTTACCCTTTATTGCCACTCGTGGTACATTTTAGTAGATTGCATTGGTAAATACTTTATCCTGGTTTATGCTTTTCCCTGTTGCATTCATTGCACTTGGCTTATACCTAATTCCTTCCCTCACAATAAACCTGCCAAGTTATTTTACCCTTACCTATTGTGAGTGTGCACTGAGCTAAGGCAGGGGTTCCCCGAGTCACCCCCTGGCCGGAGAGCATGACCCTCCTGCTTACCTACAGAGCTTCAAGCAAGATTGGGGCACCATATTGAGTTTGAAGTCACCATACACCCTTCCTGCAGAGGTTGGCCTGGGTGTTAGATACTTGATCAAGGCTCCTAGCAGGCCGATGGCTTCCTAACTAACCCAACAAGATTGATACTACCCTGTAAAAGAAGTGTGGCGTCCAGCCCTGCCCTCATGCATGGTGGTCAGGTCTGAGATCCTTCTGGGGCCTTTTAAAGGACCTCCACTGAAATAGATCCACCTGCCTCTCTTTTATCTATGAAATAAGCTTGGTTCTGGTGCCATATCCAGGGAGTAAGAACTAGACTGTTGGTGGCCCTCAATTTTTAAGGATCAATGTTGTTAATCTGGCCCTGGCACTTACCCCTCAGGTAGTCACAGTTGTAGAAGCTGCACTTCCTTGTGGTGGTCTTCAGGACTATCCTATTAGGGTACATATCATATCTGCTGACCTGAAACATTTCATTCATAGGAATCAGCACCGTATTATTGTCTTGGTAATCTGAGAGGTTCTGCAATTGCACCCCGAAACATGCGTCCAGGTCTACCGAGACGTTGCAGCCTTTTTTCACCTCAATATTGGTGGAGGCTAAACCTACAATTCCCAATCTCACCCTGGCCTGACGATCAGATGGCGCAGCGAAGGGATAGACACCGTTATATGTGGTCCGTGGTCCTCCTTCACAGTCGGGCCGCAGCAGAGTCATGGCTCGTGTCAAATAGAAATGTAATGCATGGAACCCAAAGACCGAGGAGCTCAGGCCATATGTGAACACAGCCACGTTAAATTGAGGCCACATTTCCTTGCTAACAGCTACTATTAACGCAATCCCATGCTCCGCCTTAAAGCCATCAGGAAGACGTCCCATTGAAGACTTTCTTTTTTGCCACAGGACAGTGGCGTTTTTCCAGGCGAGGTCAAGATCTTTTCGCTTGTTTCTCTCTCTCTTCAGTATTTCGGGAGCTATCGCCTCCATTTTGTCAGCGCATCCAATGTATAGATCATCAAACGCATCCTCAAACATTTCTAATGGCCATTGCTGACAAAACACCTTTCGAAGATTAAAAAAGAAATTCAAGTTATTACAGCCACATTGGTGGGAGGGGTCAAAAGAAACTTAAAACTTGGTGCTGTGGGTTGGCCACTCTTTTACATAAGTTTTATTATGGCCTTTTATGAATATACCGTAATGTTCATCAAGTTCATCAGCATTACTGCTACTTACTTTTGTACTGTGTGCAGACTCTCAGTGGATCTTTGTTATCATGTCTGAGCTCTGATGTCTCTTTGTCTCTTTGGATGGTGAGACAAAGAGACACAGTGGGTGACGCTATATGGATGGACTGAAGTAGTGTATACATGCAGAGGGCAGCGTGGGGAGAAGAGGGAATAGATGAAGCTATCAAAGCTATCATGGAGAGACGTGTCTAATGGAAGAGATTCTCCCTCTTTGGAGGTTGACTTTCTCTGCAGATCAAGGTGTCCAGTGGAAGGTTTGTGTTTGTCTGAATAGATAGACGGATAGATTCTCCTGCTGAACCTCCACCGCTCTATGGTACTTGGTCAGGGCTAGTGAAACCATGTTTCTGAAAATAAGACTTGGAGGTCCAACTTTTTCAGGAAAAAATTGCCATAAGTTTGAAATTCTTCCAAAATCTCACATTTAAAAAATAAAAAATTGTGATGAATTGTATTTGCACCGGACCAACTTGCTCATGAGTGATGAAGTGATTAGCGCTTAGTGAAGAGCGATGTTCAGCTCATCATAAAGGAGATCATAGAGGGGTTTCTAGGTCTACCTTAGCAGATCCATTTTCCTTGGGCTATGTTCTACCTCGTCTGTGGAGCAGATGGAAGCTCATTGATAAAGAGATAATGGTGCATTCATATAATTATTATTGTACCTGTACAGATATGAGCAGATGCAGCTTGAGGCAGACGATGGACATCAAGGGTCGAGTCATGGATGAACAAAAGGTATGAGAAGATACCAAAGTGATGTCTAGAGGCTGGAAAGATAAAAAAGGGAATAACTGAGACAACCTGATGGGTATAAGAAAGAGATGAGAGGAGAATGAGAGACGGGAGAAGAAGGGACAGCAGAGAAGAGGCAGAGCGGGAGACCACAAGGGACACAGGACTAGAAGGGTCTACAGGGAATGAAGACCCTGGTAGGTTCCTCAGTTACTGACCTGGAGGCCCGGTGTCTCCTCAGCCTTCTCGTCCTCGGTTGCTGGTTCTCTGCTTCTGTGGATGATAATAACTATGAGAGAACTTTCTTTCTCGTATAATTATCCCTTAGGCTTACAGCTGTTTCCATCGTAACACATCGTGTCTCCTGAGACACCACCAGAAACCAGCGGTCAACAGCTGCAGGCATCGCCAGGAAATACACCAGTCGTAAGAGAAGGCACTGAGATGATTTCCAGTCCTGTGCCTCTTATTTACTAAGGCACTTTTCTTGTTCTATGAAAAAATCGATAACACTTGCTCACCGCTCCTCGTTTTGTAGCAGTCAGATAGTCCAGGTAATCTGTGGCCACAATGAAATATTATCTCATCCAAACATGAGATGCAGGAACCAAGGAGAAATGGGATGGAGACCCACATACACCCTGTCTGCTCTGTGATGTGCCGCACTACAGTCTCCCTTCTTCCAGGCAAAGCTTGATATTTGACATACTAACTAGAGGGAACAAAGAAACACCAAATAGAGCAGGAGGAGAGATAGGGCAAGCTAGTCACAGTGTCCCCTGCAGTAGCCAAGTCACAGTGTCCCCTGTAGTAGCCAAGTCACAGTGTCCCCTGTAATAGCCAAGTCACAGTGTCCCCTGTAGTAGCCAAGCCACAGTGTCCCCTGTAGTAGCCAAGTCACAGTGTCCCCTGTAGTAGCCAAGTCACAGTGTCCCCTGTAGTAGCCAAGTCACAGTGTCCCCTGTAGTAGCCAAGTGACAGTGTCCCCTGTAGTAGCCAAGTGACAGTGTCCCCTGTAGTAGCCAAGTGACAGTGTCCCCTGTAGTAGCCAAGTCACAGTGCCCCCTGTAGTAGCCAAGTCACAGTGTCCCCTGTAGTAGCCAAGTCACAGTGTCCCCTGTAGTAGCCAAGTAACAGTGCCCCCTGTAGTAGCCAAGTCACAGTGTCCTCTGTAATAGCCAAGTCACAGTGTCCTCTGTAGTAGCCAAGTCACAGTGTCCCCTGTAGTAGCCAAGTGACAGTGTCCCCTGTAGTAGCCAAGTGACAGTGCCCTCTGTAGTAGCCAAGTCACAGTGTCCCCTGTAGTAGCCAAGTCACAGTGTCCTCTGTAGTAGCCAAGTGACAGTGTCCCCTGTAGTAGTCAAGTCACAGTGCCCTGTGTAGTAGCCAAGTCACAGTGTCCCCTGTAGTAGCCAAGTCACAGTGTCCTCTGTAGTAGCCAAGTCACAGTGTCCCCTGTAGTAGCCAAGTGACAGTGCCCTCTGTAGTAGCCAAGTCACAGTGTCCCCTGTAGTAGCCAAGTCACAGTGTCCTCTATAGTAGCCAAGTGACAGTGTCCCCTGTAGTAGCCAAGTGACAGTGCCCTCAGTAGTAGCCAAGTCACAGTGTCCCCTGTAGTAGCCAAGTCACAGTGTCCTCTGTAGTAGCCAAGTCACAGTGTCCTCTGTAGTAGCCAAGTCACAGTGTCCCCTGTTGTAGCCAAGTCACAGTGTCCCCTGTAGTAGTCAAGTCACAGTGTCCCCTGTAGTAGCCAAGTCACAGTGTCCCCTGTAGTAGCCAAGTCACAGTGTCCCCTGTAGTAGCCAAGTCACAGTGTCCTTTGTAGTAGCCAAGTCACAGCGTCCTCTGTAATAGCAAAGCCACAGTGTCCCCTGTAGTAGCCAAGTCACAGTGTCCTCTGTAGTAGCCAAGTTACAGTGTCCCCTGTAGTAGCCAAGTCACAGTGTCCCCTGTAGTAGCCAAGTCACAGTGTCCTCTGTAGTAGCCAAGTCACAGTGTCCTTTGTAGTAGCCAAGTCCCGGTGTCCTCTGTAATAGCCAAGTCACAGTGTCCCCTGTAGTAGCCAAGTCACAGTGTTCTCTGTAGTAGCCAAGTCACAGTGTCCCCTGTAGTAGCCAAGTCACAGTGTCCTCTGTAATAGCCAAGTCACAGTGTCCCCTGTAGTAGCCAAGTCACAGTGTCCCCTTTAGTTGCCAAGTCACAGTTCCATCTGTAATAGCCAAGTCACAGTGTCCTCTGTAGTAGCCAAGTCACAGTGTCCTCTGTAATAGCCAAGTCACAGTGTCCTCTGTAGTAGCCAAGTCACAGTGTCCTCTCTAGCAACCAAGTCACTGCGTCACCTGTAGTAGCCAAGTCACAGTGTCCCCTTTAGTAGCCAAGTCACAGTGTCCTCTATAGTAGCCAAGTCACAGTGTCCTCTGTAGTAGCCAAGTCACAGTGTCCCCTGTAATATCCAAGTCACAGTGTGCTCTGTAGTAGCCAAGTCACAATGTGCTCTGTAATAGCCAAGTCACAGTGTCCTCTTTAACAGCCAAGTCACAGTGTCCTCTGTAGTAGCCAAGTCACAGTGTCCCCTGTAGTAGCCAAGTCACAGTGTCCTCTGTAGTAGCCAAGTCACAGTGTCCCCTGTAATATCCAAGTCACAGAGTGCTCTGTAGTAGCCAAGTCACAGTGTCCCCTGTAGTAGCCAAGTCACAGTGTCCTCTGTAGTAGCCAAGTTACAGTGCCCTCTGTAGTAGCCATGTTGGCCCCCCTCTCCCTGCAGGCCCCCTCATCCTTCTGGCCCCTTCTCCCTGTGAGGGTCCGTCTCCCTCACAGGGAGAAGTGTGCTCTGTAGTAGCCAAGTCACAATGTGCTCTGTAATAGCCAAGTCACAGTGTCCTCTTTAACAGCCAAGTCACAGTGTCCTCTGTAGTAGCCAAGTCACAGTGTCCCCTGTAGTAGCCAAGTCACAGTGTCCTCTGTAGTAGCCAAGTCACAGTGTCCCCTGTAATATCCAAGTCACAGAGTGCTCTATAGTAGCCAAGTAACAGTGTCCTCTGTAGTAGCCAAGTCACAGTGTCCCCTGTAATATCCAAGTCACAGTGTGCTCTGTAGTAGCCAAGTCACAATGTGCTCTGTAATAGCCAAGTCACAGTGTCCTCTTTAACAGCCAAGTCACAGTGTCCTCTGTAGTAGCCAAGTCACAGTGTCCTTTGTAGTAGCCAAGTCCCGGTGTCCTCTGTAATAGCCAAGTCACAGTGTCCCCTGTAGTAGCCAAGTCACAGTGTTCTCTGTAGTAGCAAAGTCACAGTGTCCCCTGTAGTAGCCAAGTCACAGTGTCCTCTGTAATAGCCAAGTCACAGTGTCCCCTGTAGTAGCCAAGTCACAGTGTCCCCTTTAGTTGCCAAGTCACAGTTCCATCTGTAATAGCCAAGTCACAGTGTCCTCTGTAGTAGCCAAGTCACAGTGTCCTCTGTAATAGCCAAGTCACAGTGTCCTCTGTAGTAGCCAAGTCACAGTGTCCTCTCTAGCAACCAAGTCACTGCGTCACCTGTAGTAGCCAAGTCACAGTGTCCCCTTTAGTAGCCAAGTCACAGTGTCCTCTATAGTAGCCAAGTCACAGTGTCCTCTGTAGTAGCCAAGTCACAGTGTCCCCTGTAATATCCAAGTCACAGTGCCCCCTGTAGTAGCCAAGTCACAGTGTCCCCTGTAATATCCAAGTCACAGTGTGCTCTGTAGTAGCCAAGTCACAATGTGCTCTGTAATAGCCAAGTCACAGTGTCCTCTTTAACAGCCAAGTCACAGTGTCCTCTGTAGTAGCCAAGTCACAGTGTCCCCTGTAGTAGCCAAGTCACAGTGTCCTCTGTAGTAGCCAAGTCACAGTGTCCCCTGTAATATCCAAGTCACAGAGTGCTCTGTAGTAGCCAAGTCACAGTGTCCTCTGTAGTAGCCAAGTCACAGTGTCCCCTGTAATATCCAAGTCACAGAGTGCTCTGTAGTAGCCAAGTCACAGTGTCCCCTGTAGTAGCCAAGTCACAGTGTCCTCTGTAGTAGCCAAGTTACAGTGCCCTCTGTAGTAGCCATGTTGGCCCCCCTCTCCCTGCAGGCCCCCTCATCCTTCTGGCCCCTTCTCCCTGTGAGGGTCCGTCTCCCCGTTGGCCCCCCTCTCCCGGCTGATCTCCTCTCCCTGTGGGTCCTCCTATACCTCAGGGCCCCCCTCCATGCTGGCACTCTCTAGCTTAAGACCCCCCTCTCCCTGCTGGCCCCCATCACCCTGTGGGCCCCCATCTCCCTATGGGCCCCCCCTCTCCCTGCTGGCCCCACTCACCCTGCGGGCCTCCCTCCCTCTGCGAGCCCCCCTCTCCCTGCATGCCCCCCTCACCCTGAGGATCCTCCTCTCCCTGCTGGCCCCCTTCTCCCTGCTGGCCCCATTCTCCATGCTGGCCCCTCTCACCCTGCATGCCCCACACTCCCTGCTCGTCCCCCTCACCCCGCTTGCCACCCTAACCCTGCATGCCCCTTCTACCTGCTGGCCCCCCTCTACCTGCTGGCCCCCCTCTCCCTGCTGGTACCCCTCTAACTGCTGGCCCCCCTCTACCTGATGGCCCCTCCTCACCCTGCATGCCCTACTCTCCTTGCTGGCCCCCTCACCCTACAGGCACCCCTCACCTTGCTGGCCCCCCTCACTTGAGGGGGGTGAGATCGCAATTGTTACACCCCTGATAACGAAGCAGATATTTATCTTTCCTTAGTTATTTTAGTAAAGTAAATTTCCTTGTTACAGTGAATAGTATTTCTTTATGTGTTATCTGAGTTGGAACATTCATGGGACAAAGGACGTCCGGAGGACTCGTATAGTTACACAGTGATCAGCCAATGAGTATCTGGCGTCACCACCACACCCACTTTACTACTTTACATTCAAAACTAATCATTAAATATTTGTATACAAGTGTATTGTCTCAGGACATAGGCGCACCCGTGAGCCTCGGTGTGCCCTCCCGTGCAGGCTGCAGTCTGATTTACCTCTCAGTGCTCCAGCAGCATCTCCCGCGGCTCGGCTCATGTGTCACCACCTTCTAGGGCACGTGCACACTGGCTCGGTAAAATTTAAAGGGCCAGCGCTCCGCTAATTGGTGCTGCCCACCTGGTACTTAATAAATAGCCAGCCTCTTCCCTTGTGCCCTGCCGGATCTTTGTGCCTCGTGCCCCTGTGCCTCGTACCTCATGCCCCTGTGTTCCTGATGTCCTGTGCTTGTGTTCTGAGTTCCCATTGTGACAGAAGACGTCTGGGCTTCCCTGCTCTGCAGAAGATGTCTGGGCTTCCCTGCTCTGCAGAAGATGTCTGGGCTTCCCTGCTCTGAAGGAGATGTCTGTGCTTCTGTGCTCTGCAGAAGACATCTGGACTTCCCTGCTCTGTAAAAGACGTATGGGCTTCCCTGCTCTATAGAAGACGTCTGGGCTTCCCTGCTCTGCAGAAGACATCTGGGCTTCCCTGCTCTGTAGAAGACGTATGGGCTTCCCTGCTCTATAGAAGACGTCTGGGCTTCCCTGCTCTGCAGAAGACATCTGGACTTCCCTGCTCTGTAGAAGATGTCTTGGCTTCCCTGCTCTCCAGATGATGTCTGGACCTCTCTCCTCTCCAGAAGACATCTGGAATTCCCTGCTCTGTAGAAGACATATGGACTTCCCTGCTCTGTAGAAGACATCTGGACTTCCCTGCTCTGTAGAAGACGTCTGGGATTCCCTGCTCTGTAGAAGATGTCTGGGCTTCCCTGCTCTGTAGAAGATGTCTGGGCTTCCCTGCTCTGTAGATGATGTCTGGGCTTCCCTGCTCTGTAGAAGATGTCTGGGCTTCCCTGCTCTGTAGAAGACGTCTCGGCTCATGTGTCACCACCTTCTAGGGCACGTGCACACTGGCTCGGTAAAATTTAAAGGGCCAGCGCTCCGCTAATTGGTGCTGCCCACCTGGTACTTAATAAATAGCCAGCCTCTTCCCTTGTGCCCTGCCGGATCTTTGTGCCTCGTGCCCCTGTGCCTCGTACCTCGTGCCCCTGTGTTCCTGATGTCCTGTGCTTGTGTTCTGAGTTCCCATTGTGACAGAAGACGTCTGGGCTTCCCTGCTCTGCAGAAGATGTCTGGGCTTCCCTGCTCTGAAGGAGATGTCTGTGCTTCTGTGCTCTGCAGAAGACATCTGGACTTCCCTGCTCTGTAAAAGACGTATGGACTTCCCTGCTCTGTAGAAGACGTATGGGCTTCCCTGCTCTATAGAAGACGTCTGGGCTTCCCTGCTCTGCAGAAGACATCTGGACTTCCCTGCTCTGTAGAAGATGTCTTGGCTTCCCTGCTCTCCAGATGATGTCTGGACCTCTCTCCTCTCCAGAAGACATCTGGAATTCCCTGCTCTGTAGAAGACATATGGACTTCCCTGCTCTGTAGAAGACATCTGGACTTCCCTGCTCTGTAGAAGACGTCTGGGATTCCCTGCTCTGTAGAAGATGTCTGGGCTTCCCTGCTCTGTAGAAGATGTCTGGGCTTCCCTGCTCTGTAGATGATGTCTGGGCTTCCCTGCTCTGTAGAAGATGTCTGGGCTTCCCTGCTCTGTAGAAGACGTCTGGGCTTCCCTGCTCTCCAGATGACGTCTTGACCTCCCTCCTCTCCAGAAGACATCTGGAATTCCCTGCTCTGTAGAAGACGTCTGTGGGACCTAAGCGTTCCAAGTTTATAGTGAGAAATGTTTGGGAATTTGGAAATGTTTAAAGTAGCGTTTAACTTGTTTTGAATTGTTATTAAATTGTTATATTTAACTAGATATGTTAGAGTGACAATTCCAGGTACGTCTAAAGTAAAGTTTATTTATAAGAAAGAGATGGAGTTTGTACCAGAAAGGACTTTGGTCTTGCTTCGCCCACGATGTGCATGTATTAAAGGAAATCTACCAGCAGATACACTGATAAAAGACCAAAGCCGTATTTTTTTACATTCTAGAACAATAGAGTTTGATAGAATATGCAAATGAGCTCCAGAGCCTGATAATCTATTCACACACCTTGTATTTTAATGTTAGCCGTTTCCTGTCCAAGTATCGCTCAGACCCCCCGATCAATCAGTGGTTGCCTTATGTTTATGGCAGAATTCAGGGATATAAGAACACTTAAAGTGCGGTATTATCACTACCACTATTATACTATAGCGACAGGTGCAGCGGTATATGTGAATATTGTAGGCAATTTATCTAAGCGGTTCCCGTACCTGTGGATCTTTGAACTTTGATGGCTGGATGATCTTTTACTCAGAAATCAGATGGTTACATCACCTGAGCCACCGTCCCTTTTATCTTCATCAACTCTTTTTCATGCTTTGGCTTTGGTTCTATCGGCTCTTCTGCTCCAAAAGTCTTGTCAGACAATTCCATTTTGTTGAGATGGTCATCAAAGGGAACATTAGGTTATTAGGGCTCAGATGTCTTCTGCACCATGTCCTCCACTAGTGATATAGAGGTTCTCATCTCCGACCCAAAGAAGTCCCATGCTGAGGGTCCTAGTAGGAAGGCATCCCATTGATGGTGAGAAGTCCTTCCACTTTGACCCAATGATGGTCTAATGAACAGTGAGGTGCCTCATTGCAGTGGTTTGGCCATTAAAGAAGGTTTATTGTATAGAAGATGAGATCAACACTTGCAGAGGCTCTACTAGGAAAGCAACTGGTAAGACATACACAATGGGGGTCATTTACTAAGGGCCCGATTCGCGTTTTCCCGACGTGTTACCCGAATATGTCCGATTTGCACCGATTTTCCCTGAATTGCCCTGGGATTTTGGCGCATGCGATCGGATTGTGGTGCATCGGCGCTGGCATGCACGTGACGGAAATCGGGGGCGTGGCCGAATGAAAACCCGACGGATTCGGAAAAACCGCCGCATTTAAAAAAAAAAAAAGTGTTGCGGGACTCGCGTTTACCTTCACTAGGAATAGGCCGGTGAACTCCAGTGGATTCCGGTGGGTCTCGGGGGACTACAGCGCAGCAGTGACACCTGGTGGAGGTCGGAGGAACTGCCTTAGTGAATCCCGTCTGGACCCGAATCCACCGCAGAGAACGCGTCGCTGGATCGCGAATGGACCGGGTAAGTAAATCTGCCCCAATGTTTCACGGTGGAAGTCCCTTGAATTATATAAAAAGTAGTAGCAGAAGAGAAAACAGAAAACAGCATTAGTAGTATAATAGATGTCCACAGTCAGCTCCTCCATCCCCTGAATGTGAGCAATTTCCTCACACCAGTCAGATACGGAGGGCGTTTTGGTCCACTTCCAAAGTCTGGAGATAGAGGTTCTGGCAGTGACCAGGAGGTGGCTGAGCAGGCAACGGGAGGGCAATCGCGTGGGATGTGGGAGTGGGAAATAGCAAAACTATCGCAGGCTTGTTAACTAAAGAGACTCCCTATTTCCTGAGCAAGAACCGTGTCCCAGAAGCCTTCTAAAGGCAGACATTCCCACCAGATGTGGATCACAGTTTCTATGGCTCATAGGCAGGGAAAATGTAGTGTAACTTAGCTGGGACCTTATATCCTGGGCTTCTTCAGGACAGAATTGGTGGCATAGATCAAAGGATCAGACCCAAACAGCTTCCAGGTAAGTCTTGCCTAATTCACACTCCCAACTCTGGACAAAGGGATGAGGGATGTGGAGTATAGTATAAAAGGCAGACACTCGCCCCTTCATCAAAGACGTGGAAGATGAAGGTCATTGGACAGGGCAAGATGTCTATGTAGCCACAGGCCATTGTAAACAAACAAATTCTATATACATCTCAGGAGGGTTCTCTAGGGCGCTCTAGAAGCACGTTAAAATACCCGTCACTGTATCGAGGAGATGTGGGGTCTAGGGAGCATCAGGGAGGCATTTGATACGTACATTATTTTAGCTGTTTCTATTCTCAAGGTCATGTAATTGGCTCGAGAGGTCCTGCTTGGACGGCAGAAGAGAGAGGAAAGCCCTCAACTCAGGGTATTTATTGACTATGGTGGATATTTTATAATAATTATAAATTGTATTTTATATTTATAATAGGGTATAACAACTTTTTTTAAACTTGGCATGGATCTGCACACAAGGAGGTCGGTGCTGTGGAGATCTCCAGGAGATTGCTACCTCCTTGTAGCCTCTATGAGGTGGATATGGAGGACGTTGGATTCTTGTATTATTGTTTCATACAGTTGACGGGGCAGCGCAAAACCGCCAATACACTCTTCTCTCAGACACCCCAAATTATTTGAGTATGCGTGCACGTTTTAGTAAGAAAATACAGAAAAGACTCAGGTTCTGTGTTGTCTCAGCTCATGCTCTTAACTCGCCATGCAGAAAAGAGAACTGAACTTTATTTCCTGATACACAACTTTTTATATTCATACAAAGAGATGTGGTTACATACATTAGAATCATTACAATTGGTGATAGCTAAGCATATATGTCTGGCCCCCGACCCCCTGCTGATTGGTCCTCAAAACTAGGCCTTGGTTGCTATGCCAGGGGAATTTCCAGTCACCGTTGTCTACAGTAAATCGACCACTAGTCTGGATGCTGATGCTTTTCTTAACAAACATCTGCTTTTTGATCATAAGACTTGAGTTTCGCTGACAGTTGCGTGTCTGGTTAAAACTGGTTAAAGGGAAAAGCTCTGTATTTCATAATAGACAGAGTACAAACCTATAGGGCAAAGGGCACATGTATACGATCATAAAGTAAATAATTATTATGGACATATAATCATTATCTTGATCCTCACACAGTCACACGTCATTGAGGAGATCAAACACGATTATCTAACGTCTTATATATGATAACTAGAATACAGAGCAAAAGTGAAAGAAACAGTGAAATTCAGAATAAAGTGCGAGAACACGAGGACAGAGCAAGAACCTACTGCAGAACTGGTGAGTGTATTTACTACTATTGTATATCTACGACTACTACATCTACTACATTCAGCCTGTCATGATGAATACTACTATATATTAATAGAACAATCCCCTTTTTTGGATTACGGTATATTCGCAGACAATGATTCAGGCAGATAATTATAATTAATATGCAATTATTATTATTAGTGCCATAATTGGGGAGATGGGGTGGTTTCAGATTCATTGCAATAGAAAATGTTTGTAAACCAATGAGTTATTGAGAATACCACCATACTATAATAACCATAGACAAGGGGTACCTGAACACCTACAGGATAAGAGGTTGTACCATCACCATAGACAGGGGGCATCCTCTACACCTGGAGAAGAGGAGGTTCTACCATCACCATAGACAGGAGGCATCTTCTACACCTAGAGGAGAGGAGGTTCTACCATCACCATAGACAGGGGACATCCTCTACACCTAGAGGAGAGGAGGTTCTACCATCACCATAGACAGGGGACATCCTCTACACCTAGAGGAGAGGAGGTTCTACCATCACCATAGACAGGGGACATCCTCTACACCTAGAGGAGAGGAGGTTCTACCATCACCATAGACAGGGGGCATCCTCTACACCTAGAGGAGAGGAGGTTCTACCATCACCATAGACAGGGGACATCCTCTACACCTAGAGGAGAGGAGGTTCTACCATCACCATAGACAGGGGACATCCTCTACACCTAGAGGAGAGGAGGATCTACCATCACCATAGACAGGGGGCATCCTCTACACCTAGAGGAGAGGAGGATCTACCATCACCATAGACAGGGGACATCCTCTACACCTAGAGGAGAGGAGGTTCTACCATCACCATAGACAGGGGACATCCTCTACACCTAGAGGAGAGGAGGTTCTACCATCACCATAGACAGGGGACATCCTCTACACCTAGAGGAGAGGAGGTTCTACCATCACCATAGACAGGGGACATCCTCTACACATAGAGGAGAGAAGGTTCTACCATCACCATAGACAGGGGACATCCTCTACACCTAGAGGAGAGGAGGTTCTACCATCACCATAGACAGGGGACATCCTCTACACCTAGAGGAGAGGAGGTTCTACCATCACCATAGACAGGGGGCATCCTCTACACCTAGAGGAGAGGAGGTTCTACCATCACCATAGACAGGGGACATCCTCTACACCTAGAGGAGAGGAGGTTCTACCATCACCATAGACAGGGGGCATCCTCTACACCTAGAGGAGAGGAGGTTCTACCATCACCATAGACAGGGGACATCCTCTACACCTAGAGGAGAGGAGGTTCTACCATCACCATAGACAGGGGACATCCTCTACACCTAGAGGAGAGGAGGATCTACCATCACCATAGACAGGGGGCATCCTCTACACCTAGAGGAGAGGAGGATCTACCATCACCATAGACAGGGGACATCCTCTACACCTAGAGGAGAGGAGGTTCTACCATCACCATAGACAGGGGACATCCTCTACACCTAGAGGAGAGGAGGTTCTACCATCACCATAGACAGGGGGCATCCTCTACACCTAGAGGAGAGGAGGTTATACCAATGCCATAGACAGGGGGCGTCCTCTACCCAAAGAGGAGAGGAGGATCTACCATCACCATAGACAGGGGGCATCCTCTACACCTAGAGGAGAGGAGGTTCTACCATCACCATTGACAGGGGGCATCCTCTACACCTAGAGGAGAGGAGGATCTACCATCACCATAGACAGGGGGCATCCTCTACACCTAGAGGAGAGGAGGTTCTACCATCACCATTGACAGGGGGCATCCTCTACACCTAGAGGAGAGGAGGATCTACCATCACCATAGACAGGGGGCATCCTCTACACCTAGAGGAGAGGAGGTTCTACCATCACCATTTACAGGGGGCATCCTCTACACCTAGAGGAGAGGAGGATCTACCATCACCATAGACAGGGGGCATCCTCTACACCTAGAGGAGAGGAGGTTCTACTATCACCATTGACAGGGGGCATCCTCTGTACCTAGAGGAGAGGAGGTTCTACCATCACCATAGAAAGGGAGCATCCTCTCCACCTAGAGGAGGTTCTACCATCACCATAGACAGGGGGCATCCCCTACACCTAGAGGAGAGGAGGTTGTACCATCACCATAGACAGGGGGCATCCTCAACACCCATAGGAGAGGAGGTTCTACCATCACCATTGACAGGGGGCATCCTCTACACCTAGAGGGGAGGAGGTTCTACCATCACCATAGACAGGGGACATCCTCTACACCTAGAGGAGAGGAGGTTCTACCATCACAATAGACAGGAGGCATCCACTACACCTAGAGGAGAGGAGGTTCTACCATCACCATAGACAGGGGGCATCCTCTACACCCAGAGGAGAGGAGGATCTACCATCACCATAGACAGGGTGCATCCTCTACACCTAGAGGAGAGGAGGTTCTACCATCACCATAGACAGGGGGCACCCTGTACACCTAGAGGAGAGGAGGATCTACCATCACCATAGACAGGGGGCATCCTCTACACCTAGAGGAGAGGAGGTTCTACCATCACCATAGACAGGGGGCATCCTCTACACCTAGAGGAGAAGAGGCTCTACCATCACCATAGACAGGGGGCATCCTCTACACCCATAGGAGAGGAGGTTCTACCATCACCATAGACAGGGGGCACCCTCTACACCTAGAGGAGAGGAGGTTCTACCATCACCATAGACAGGAGGCATCTTCTACACCTAGAGGAGAGGAGGTTCTACCATCACCATAGACAGGGATTATTTACTGTAAGAGCAGTGAGACTATGGAAGTATCTGCTGCAGGAGGTTGTTATGATGGACTCTGTCTACATGTTCAGAAGAGGCCTAGATGCCTTTCTAAAGAATATAAATATCACATGTAAAACACATTTGTTTAATCCTAAATTGTAGGTTGGACGTAATGGATTTGCATGTGTTTCCAACCTTATCTTCCTACCTTCCTACTATAATAAAAACAGACTAAAGGTGAACTTTCAGCAGTATTGGACTGGGGTTCTTTGGACCTGATGAAATTTTACTGGGGCCACTCTCCATCAACTACTCGGAGATAGACTCATGGGGTCCAGATATGAGTTAGAGCCAGGGCCCTCTGGAGGATACTCTGGTGTTCCTGTGTGCTGGTCCGACACTGACCCTCAGTCTGGTCTGAAGTCTAAAATTTAGGATATCTTGGTACTTGGAGAAAAGTCTAGGCTAAATCTGGACCAGTGTCCTTGCTCCAGACAATTTTTCGATTTCAAGTCACAGGAAAAAAAGTTTTGTACCATGTTAGCCCGTTGAAGATTTTCCTGTTGCTTTTGATAGGTCAAATAAAGTCACCTTCCTTGGCTTTTGATACCTTTTAATGGCTAACTGAAATGTGAGATGTTACAAGCTTTCGGGACGTCTATGGTCCCTTCATCAGGCACGGAATGACAGTCTTTCTGAAGTCACACAAATTGGGGTCAGGTAGGAATCAGCTGAAGACTTTCTATAATGGATAGAAATGAAAAGGCAACAAACTTTAAGTATAGCAAAGGATCATGCCCAATGGTTGTCTACTGTCTAAAACAAATATCCAAAAAGTTTCCTTATTTAGGAGCTCTCTCTTGTAGTCTCCTCCCCTAACGGGTCCATATACTATTTCAATGCCCTTCCAAGGGAATGAGGATACATCTTTTTGATGAATGTCACGAAAGTGCTTGGATAAAGCTGAAATGCGGGTCTTTCGGTGATTCACCAAGGCCGTGAGCCCGATGTCGCCGGAGTTCACCAACCTATTCCTGGTGCTTGTGAGTGATTGATTTTGCAACACAATTAGTTTTCTAAATTCCATGCCCCTCAATTTCTGTCGTGTGAAAGCCGATGCGATTGCGCCAAAATCCAATCGCGTGCGTCAAAATCCCGTCGGTATTCGGCGGAAAAAGTCAAAGAAAACCGACGAAAGTGTGGCCGCGGAGCCCTTGTTAAATGAGCCCCATTGTGTTTAGTATTGTTAACAAAAGATATGACAGAATCATCCGTTTCCAAAGAGGGACAACCCTTCCCAGCAAGTGCCCTTAGGGCAACCGGTCTCTAATCATTCAAGTCTATAGGCTTCCTGACCCTTCTCAGCGGCACAATAGTTGTTGTCTTCTATAGTTTTGGTCTTTGTGTGGTATCTAGGCTGATGTTACACCGTCAACACTGCGCTCCGTTCGTTTCCACAGGATCAGAGGACTCTTGCACTCATATTGTTGATCCTTCACCTTATCATCAACTAATGTGTTGCCACGAGCAGCTTCCCATCCATCCGGCACAAGCTCCTACTTCTAATGTAAACTGATTTATAAAGCTACGTAGTTCTTCTGCCAGCGCCCTGCCCCCATGTGAGGGCCCTGACTTCGAGGGTAACCCTGTTATTGTTTGTAAACCTTTCCATTCTTCTCCAGGGTCCCCCTCTCATAGTTCACTATCCTCTTTATCTCTATATCCTTTCTTACATTCTTTCATTTTTTGTTTGACCTCTTGGGAGACCATCTTATTACGAATGGCCGGACGACGTTTCCTTAGTAATTGTCTTTGTGATTTTATAGTTTTCTCCGGTGCAATATTTTTGTACAACATGTAGGTCATCTGTAATGGTCTCCACACAACCATCAATATCCACCGCGAGGTCATTCAAGAATACGCCCCATTCTGTGGCTCCAAAACAAGCCCAAGATTCATCCTCAGCTCAGTCCGATCCCTTTCCTAGTGCATCACATACAGGAATGTCCTCGGGAATGAAAGGGATAAATATTATCGGTGATTATTCATTTTTACGAAGACCTTTGACTTTATTTCAACTCTTCTCTTCATAGGTCAAACATCAAGATGATGACATTTCTAGCAGCTTTGTGTGTGGTCCATCTCCTCTACTTACCTCAGGTAAATGGCCGGGTATGAACGTTATGGGGGGGCCTCAAGCAGGAGCCTCTACTCTGTCCAGTGACCCAGTGTGATCACTTATGGATCCACAATGATGGAAATGTGAGCTGCCATTTAAGATGGTTCTGTCCAACGATTATTTTGAAGTGAAATACAAGTCACTAGTCTTAATTATTTGTATTTGCCGAGTTCAGATGAACTTTGGAGTCTGTAACCAGACTTGGCCTGAACTAGAAACCCCATTGAAATCAATGGAGAAATTTTTTTTAACAAGCTGTAAAATGGGGCATGATGGGTTAGAGGGCTTCAAAATGGGGCTAGGATAAGAAGTTAAAGGGAACCTAGTGTTGTCAAGCAGCTGAACACCTTCCAGATTGCGTTTCATCCATGACCCAGCGAGATGGTATCAGCCAGAAATCTACTTTGAAGTGAGATGTAAACTGGTTGTATAAGGTCAAGGAGGCGGAGAGTTTAGCACTGAAGTCAAGCTCTCTCTTCCTAAGAAAGTCCCTTTCACTGTAATTGATGGTCCCAAGACATCACTAACCAGTTCTCTATGATTTGGAGGAGGAGACCTTCAGTGCTCCCCACCTTGACTTCAGTGTTGAACCCTCCTCCTCCTTGACTTTAAACATCTCACGTCAAAGTTGTTTATCAGGAGCATATCACCGCTTTGGACAATAAAAGAAACAAAAACAATATACCGCTAGTGGTTTATTAGGCCAATTGCTGATAACAGGTTCCCTTTAAAATTGATCTAGGTTTGCGTATCTTTGCTCTGTAAACCCCCTCTGGCTGACCACCCTGCGAGCCGTGTGAGGACTGGCCTGACACCTCCTCCTGTGCCACCATTACATCCTCTGTCATTGGATGAGAAGATTTTCTGAGCCAAGGGATGGTCCATATTGGGAAGCAGTGCATCGTGCCGCAAATGTCCCTCTTGAAGGCCCAGTTGTAGGTACTGAAGTGCTGTTGGTCACTACTTCGACCCAGATGTTTTGGAGCCGAAATTTCACCATTGCCCGCTGCTGCTAACACATCTGTCCTACATATGTAAAGTGGAATCCCACCTAGTTGTTACACTAAATATGATGCGGTGGGTGGTCTGGCCAAAGTCCCTCAGCAGTGCAGACAGGCGAGTAGAAGCAGGGTGTGAATCTGAAATGTGGACACATCACGCAGCAGCTCCAGCAGGTTGGTGTACTTCCAGGAACCATTGCACAAGCTGGTTGAGCACATGTGCAATTCAAGGTATGTGTCAACCTTCACGACAGCTCTGCCTGACACCCCTGGAGGCGGTGGGTGCCTGCAGGGTCATCTTCAGCTTTCAGTAGGGAGACAGAGCCTCAGTGGGCCCCTTTGCAGTGACTTCACGTGGCGAAATTAAAAATTCAGAAACAAAAACAGTGTCCTGTGGCCTATTCCCTAGTTTATTATCCCAAACAGCCCCAAACATGGTTATTTTATATACAGTTCCCACTGGCTGCCCTCCCCCCACCAGGCTGGCCACGCCCCCGTCACTCCCCTCTATGCCCCTCCTGGCGTGAAGGTGGCAGATTTGGGAAAACCATTGCAAGTTCTAGCAATAAGCCAACATTTCCTAGTATGTCAGGGCCTCTACACCAGGGACGTGACCCAGAAGCCTTGATAAATACCCCCCCTAGCTGTAAGTAACGCACAACCACTACACACCACAGAACTTCAAGAGCAGAACCCCAGGAGCAGCCGCTATCCTCAGATGAGCCCCCCGACTACTAGGTTCTACAACTGGATTGTGTGGCAGTAATGGAAGGATAGGAAGGGCAAGGGGCATCGAGGTGGTCAAGAGATTATAGAGAGAAATGCCAAAAAATGAGCATTTACGAGAGGGACTCAGCAAAGCCAATAACATGGATGTCCTCTCTTCCAGCTGCGCGGCCAGGATCTGTCTTTGGACATGATGTCCGATGCATTTGATGACCAGTACCTCGGCTGTGCATATCAAATGGAAGGAGAAATGGAGAAGGTTCTGGACGAGGAGCTGAAATACAATCAGTTTTATGTAATGTGGAGCAGAGCCACCAGAGCATGGGCGAGTACAAAGAAGGACCTGAACCTCCCTGTGTCCTTTAAGGACCAGTACGGAGCGGCGGTGGTGCTATACACCATGGAGACGCCCTACCCCATTTACCAGCAGCTGAATGGTAACATCTCCATCGCTGGGAAATCTAGAGATTATTACATGGACAACTTCCACTTCAAAGCTCTTCACTTCTACCTGACCCGAGCGCTGCAGGAGCTGAGCGGGGGCTGCACCGAGGGCATCACAACCTACAGGGGCGTCAGAGTGACACTCAACGTCTTCCCACAACTCAGATTCGGGCAGTTTGCATCCTCATCACGGAACAAAGATACAGCTGAAAGCTTTGGAAAGGACACGTTCTTCACCATCTCCACCTGCTTCGGCGTGGACATCTCTGCTCTATCACAATATGAAGTAGAAGACGAAGTCTTAATTCCAGTCGCTGAAAAATTTTACAGGATGGATCAAATAATAAAAACAGATGAATACACCCTGAGGAGCAGCGGCGAGCAGTGCAGCTACTTCAATTGTGCCTACCTGGGGGGTAAGTATGAGGTCATCCTTATGAGGTCACGGGTGGCTTTACGGGAAATCTACCACCGGGAAAATACTTTTTCAGGAAGTGCCCGATGCAGATTTCCCATGGAATCCCTAATTCTGGGAAGCAGCTGCTGCCAAAATAAACTTGAATTCACCTTTATGCAAATTAATTTCAAAGGCTACTGGGGGCGTGGCGTAGCCTCCAAGAGCTTACAGTCTATGAGGATGAGGGGGTGACACAAGAGCTTACAGTCTATGAGGATGAGGGGGGGACACAAGAGCTTACAGTCTATGAGGATGAGGGTGATACAAGAGCTTACATTCTATGAGGATGAGGGGGTGACACAAGAGCTTACAGTCTATGAGGATGAGGGTGACACAAGAGCTTACAGTCTATGAGGATGAGGGTGACACAAGAGCTTACATTCTATGAGGATGAGGGGGGACACAAGAGCTTACAGTCTATGAGGATGAGGGGGTGACACAAGAGCTTACAGTCTATGAGGATGAGGGGGACACAAGAGCTTACAGTCTATGAGGATGAGGGTGACACAAGAGCTTACAGTCTATGAGGATGAGGGTGACACAAGAGCTTACATTCTATGAGGATGAGGGGGTGACACAAGAGCTTACATTCTATGAGGATGAGGGGGACACAAGAGCTTACAGTCTATGAGGATGAGGGTGACACAAGAGCTTACAGTCTATGAGGATGAAGGGGGAGACAAAAGAGCTTACAGTCTATGATGATGAGGGGGGTGACACAAGAGCTTACAGTCTATGAGGATGAGGGGGGACACAAGAGCTTACAGTCTATGAGGATGAGGAGGACACAAGAGCTTACAGTCTATAAGGATGAGGGGGTGAAACAAGAGCTTACAGTCTATGAGGATGAGGGGTGACACAAGAGCTTACAGTTTATGAGGATGAGGGGGACACCAGAGCTTACAGTCTATGAGGATGAGGGGTGACACAAGAGCTTACAGTCTATGAGGATGAGGGGTGACACAAGAGCTTACAGTTTATGAGGATGAGGGGGACACCAGAGCTTACAGTCTATGAGGATGAGGGGTGACACAAGAGCTTACAGTCTATGAGGATGAGGGGGGTGACACAAGAGCTTACAGTCTATGAGGATGAGGGGGTGACACAAGAGCTTAATGTCTATGAGGATGAGGGGGGTGACACAAGAGCTTACAGTCTATGAGGATGAGGGGTGACACAAGAGCTTAATGTCTATGAGGATGAGGGGGACACAAGAGCTTACAGTCTATGAGGATGAGGGGGTGACACAAGAGCTTACAGTCTATGAGGATGAGGGAGGACACAGGAGTTTACAGTCTATGAGGATGAGGGGGGGACACAAGAGCTTACAGTCTATGAGGATGAGGGTGATACAAGAGCTTACAGTCTATGAGGATGAGGGGTGACACAAGAGCTTACAGTCTATGAGGATGAGGGTGACACAAGAGCTTACAGTCTATGAGGATGAAGGGGGTGACAAAAGAGCTTACAGTCTATGATGATGAGGGGAGTGACCCAAGAGCTTACAGTCTATGAGGATGAGGGGGTGACACAAGAGATTACAGTCTATGAGGATGAGGGGGAGAAACAAGAGCTTACAGTCTATGAGGATGAGGGGTGACACAAGAGCTTACAGTCTATGAGGATGAGGGGTGACACAAGAGCTTACAGTCTATGAGGATGAGGGGGACACCAGAGCTTACAGTCTATGAGGATGAGGGGTGACACAAGAGCTTACAGTCTATGAGGATGAGGGGTGACACAAGAGCTTACAGTCTATGAGGATGAGGGGGGACACAAGAGCTTACAGTCTATGAGGATGAGGGGGTTACACAAGAGCTTACAGTCTATGAGGATGAGGGGGTGACACAAGAGCTTACAGACTATGAGGATGAGGGTGACACAAGAGCTTACAGTCTATGAGGATGAGGGGGTGACACAAGAGCTTACAGTCTATGAGGATGAGGGGTGACACAAGAGCTTACAGTCTATGAGGATGAGGGGGTGACACAAGAGCTTACAGTCTATGAGGATGAGGGAGGACACAAGAGCTTACAGTCTATGAGGATGAGGGGGTGACACAAGAGCTTACAGTCTATGAGGATGAGGAGGGACACAAGAGCTTACAGTCTATGAGGATGAGGGGGAGACACAAGAGCTTACAGTCTATGAGGATGAGGGGGAGACACAAGAGCTTACAGTCTATGAGGATGAGGGGGGACACAAGAGCTTACAGTCTATGAGGATGAGGGGGTGACACCAGAGCTTACAGTCTATGAGGATGAGGGGGTGACACAATAGCTTACAGTCTATGAGGATGAGGGGTGACACAAGAGCTAACAGTCTATGAGGATGAGGGGTGACACAAGAGCTTACAGTCTATGAGGATGAAGGGGGTGACAAAAGAGCTTACAGTCTATGAGGATGAGGGGTGACACAAGTGCTTACAGTCTATGAGGATGAAGGGGTGACACAAGAGCTTACAGTCTATGAGGATGAGGGGGTGACACAAGAGCTTACAGTCTATGAGGATGCGGTGGTGACACAAGAGCTTACAGTCTATGAGGATGAGGGGTGACACAAGAGCTTACAGTCTATGAGGATGAGGGGGGGCACAAGAGCTTACAGTCTATGAGGATGAGGGAGTAATACAAGAGCTTACAGTCTATGAGGATGAGGGGTGACACAAGAGCTGACAGTCTATAAGGATGAGGTGGTGACACAAGAGCTTACAGTCTATGAGGATGAGGGAGGGACACAAGAGCTTACAGTCTATGAGGATGAGGGGGTGACACAAGAGCTTACAGTCTATGAGGATGAGGGGGGACACAAGAGCTTACAGTCTATGAGGAGGAGGGGGTGACACAAGAGCTTACAGTCTATGAGTATGATTGGTGACACAAGAGCTTACAGTCTATGAGGATGAGGGGGGACACAAGAGCTTACAGTCTATGAGGATGAGGGGTGACACAAGAGCTTACAGTCTATTAGGATGAGGGGGTCACACAAGAGCTTACAGTCTATGAGGATGAGGGGGTGATACAAGAGCTTACAGTCTATAAGGATGAGGGGGGTGACACAAGAGCTTACAGTCTATGAGGATGAGGGGTGACACAAGAGCATACAGTCTATGAGGATGAGGAGGGACACAAGAGCTTACAGTCTATGAGGATGAGGGGGTGACACAAGAGCTTACAGTCTATGAGGATGAGGGGGTGACACAAGAGCTTACAGTCTATGAGGATGAGGGGGTGACACAAGAGCTTACAGTCTATGAGGATGAGGGGGTGACAAAAGAGCTTACAGTCTATGAGGATGAGGGGGTGACACAAGAGCTTATAGTCTTTGAGGATGAGGGGGTGACACAAGAGCTTACAGTCTATGAGGATGAGGGGATGATCACAAGAGCTTACAGTCTATAAGGATGAGGGGGGTGACACAAGAGCTTACAGTCTATGAGGATGAGGGGGACACAAGAGCTTACAGTCTATGAGGATGAGGGAGTGACACAAGAGCTTACAGTCTATGAGGATAAGGGGATGACACAAGAGCTTACAGTCTATGAGGATGAGGGGATAACACAAGAGCTTACAGTCTATGAGGATGAGGGAGTGACACAAGAGCTTACAGTCTATGAGGATGAGGGGTGACACAAGAGCTTACAGTCTATGAGGATGAGGAGGTGACACAAGAGCTTACAGTCTATGAGGATGAGGGGGTGACACAAGAGCTTACAGTCTATGAGGATGAGGGGGGACACAAGAGCTTACAGTCTATGAGGATGAGGGGGTGACACAAGAGCTTACAGTCTATGAGGATGAGGGGGGGCACAAGAGCTTACAGTCTATGAGGATGAGGGGATAACACAAGAGCTTACAGTCTATGAGGATAAGGGGATGACACAAGAGCTTACAGTCTATGAGGATTAGGGGGTGACACAAGAGCTTACAGTCTATGAGGATGAGGGGGGGGGGGGCACTAGATAAATAAGAGTTTGTATAACGGTCCATATATTTTGCAAGGGATTTGAATAAATATAATTTAATACATAAAAATGCTGGTGCTTGAAGCACTCATCAGTCGCATCTTATATACAAAGTCCAAAGTCAGTGAGTCAGAGAGTTACAGTTGCATGCAGTTATCGAGGGTTATAGGCCTCCTAAATAAATGCCACAAGATCTGGCTAATCATGACGAGTAATCTCGTCCTCTGTCTTCAACCATATAATGTCTATCATTTTCTCTAAAAATCTATTACTATCTTACTTATTTCTTCCTGTTCTTATAGGAGAGAAACTTTGGACTCCTTCCTGTAATTCAGGTAAGTGATGGAACTGCAGACGGGTCCTGGTGGAAGCGAATTACTTCAATAAGGGGCCTGACCCTGGCCAAGCATCACCATCTCTGGAGCCGGTGTATGGGAATAAATGAGGGTGTACTGCTCCGGCTCCCGATCTCACGACTGCCAGCTCTTCTCTAGCAGTCCCAGCTCTCAGACTCTAGTGACATAGAAGTAAGGTGACATCTTTGGGGTTTCTATGTCACCGGTCGCCTATGCAGGTCCTGTGACATCTGTAACTATCAGGAGCCTTGATCACCAGATTCCACCAGAGGTTTGACATACCATCTCAAAAGAAGATACCAAAAGCTGCTTGATTTGGTACAAAGTGCCAGCTATGCGCTGGTGGACATGGACAGTAGAGGTACCCGGTGAGGACCTCTTGTTACCATAGAGATAACATAGCATCAGATATTCTGCTCCAATGTCTGGTCTATATGCCCAAACCTTATGGCTAATCACTTGACTTAGGGCACATTGCACATGATAATCCATATCAATGTATAGTCCAGAGCAGACGTTCCAGAATTTGTTAAAAAAAACTTTCTGACCCAATCTTACCACAAGTATAAAACCTTTTCTGGGACAACCCATTCTATATAATATATTCTACCCTGTATTGTACCTCTTGTCTTTTGACCCCACTTTCGCACTGTATAATGACCTTCATGGCCCCACACCCAATAATCTGACGTCTTCATGTAGGCCTTTAGTTATACTCCGCCCCTTACTTTAGTCCCTCCTTATCCGGCCTGCTTCCAGTAGCCCTCCCCTACTACTAATGTCTCCTTTCTTGCAGTGCTCCTCTTATATTGTCCTTCTTCATGTAGACCCTTTTTTGCCCTCTCCCTCCTCCTGCTGAGGCTCACATTCTGGAACATAAAAGTTGAGTTGTGGCTGCAGAAACCTTCATCAACGTTGCCCAACAATTGCGAAGAACTTTACATATCGGCCACTGGGCTAAAGGATGTTGCACCGATTTGAGGCTCAAAGTCTTTCGAAGGTCACCTCTAGCACATACAACGAAACGTTGTAACTAGAGGAGTCCTAGAACACCAAAATGGTGCCTAAGCAGCCAAAGAAAGAAAAACGAGAAGAGGGACCTCGGCCTTAATACAAATCCCGTGCGAAGTTTAGCTAAGAGGAATAGAAATGTGACGGCCCCATCTAAAACCTTTCCTTGCTTGATCACCTTGTGCCTCGCAGTTGCCTCTGTAGACCAGCCGTAGCCCATCTGTAAGGTTTTGGTCATGTGGTTCTGTCATAGTGAAGTCCCTGCACACTGACCGGGTCGCTATGATATGAGCGCCCTTGGGATTAGTTCCAATCGGTAGATCAGACCATGTCTTGGGTTGTTTCTGGTTGTTGTCTAAGCACTTGGAAGGCCGGTTGTATCTTCACCAAATCTTTCCTCGGCATATCTTGGTTACATCCCTGGACTCATCTTTTATCCTGTTGCTTTGGCTTTATCTGCTCTCGTGACCTCGGATAGTTTCTTGACTGCAGTTTGGGCCACTTCAGTCCTCTCCTACACCTTCCTTACATAGTCCTCTATCTTCAGTCCTCTCCTACACCTTCCTTAGATAGTCCTCTATCCTCTGTCCTCTCCTACACCTTCCTTACATAGTTCTCTATCTTCAGTCCTCTCCTACACCTTCCTTACATTGTCCTCTATCTTCAGTCCTCTCCTACACCTTCCTTACATAGTCCTCTATCTTCAGTCCTCTCCTACACCTTCCTTACATAGTCCTCTATCTTCAGTCCTCTCCTACACCTTCCTTACATAGTCCTCTATATTCAGTCTTCTCCTACACCTTCCTTACATAGTCCTCTATCTTCAGTCCTCTCCTACACCTTCCTTACATAGTCCTCTATCTTCAGTCCTCTCCTACAACTTCCTTACATGGTCCTCTATCTTCAGTCCTCTCCTACACGTTCCTTACATAGTCCTCTATCCTCTGTCCTCTCCTACACCTTCCTTACATAGTCCTCTATCTTCTGTCCTCTCCTACACCTTCCTTACATAGTCCCCTATCTTCAGTCCTCTCCTACACCTTCCTTACATAGTCCTCTATCTTCAGTCCTCTCCTACACCTTCCTTACATAGTCCTCTATCTTCTGTCCTCTCCTAAACCTACCTTACATAGTCCTCTATCTTCAGTCCTCTCCTACACCTTCCTTACATAGTCCTCTATCTTCAGTCCTCTCCTACACCTTCCTTACATAGTCCTCTATCTTCAGTCCTCTCCTACACCTTCCTTACATAGTCTTCTATCCTCTGTCCTCTCCTACACCTTCCATACATAGTCCTCTATCTTCAGTCCTCTCCTACACCTTCCTTACATAGTCCTCTATCTTCTGTCCTCTCCTACACCTACCTTACATAGTCCTCTATCATCAGTCCTCTCCTACACCTTCCTTACATAGTCCTCTATCTTCAGTCCTCTCCTACACCTTCCTTACATAGTCCTCTATCTTCAGTCCTCTCCTACACCTTCCTTACATAGTCTTCTATCCTCTGTCCTCTCCTACACCTTCCTTACATAGTCCTCTATCTTCAGTCCTCTCCTACACCTTCCTTACATAGTCTTCTATCTTCTGTCCTCTCCTACACCTTCCTTACATAGTCCTCTATCTTCAGTCCTCTCCTACACCTTCCTTACATAGTCCTCTATCTTCAGTCCTCTCCTACACCTTCCTTACATAGTCCTCTATCTTCAGTCCTCTCCTACACCTTCCTTACATAGTCCTCTATCTTCTGTCCTCTCCTACACCTTCCTTACATAGTCATCTATCTTCTGTCCTCTCCTACACCTTCCTTACATAGTCCTCTATCTTCAGTCCTCTCCTACACCTTCCTTACATAGTCCTCTATCTTCTGTCCTCTCCTACACCTTCCTTACATAGTCCTCTAGCTTCTGTCCTCTCCTACACCTTCCTTACATAGTCCTCTATCTTCAGTCCTCTCCTACACCTTCCTTACATAGTCCTCTATCTTCTGTCCTCTCCTACACCTTCCTTACATAGTCCTCTATCTTCAGTCCTCTCCTACACCTTCCTTACATAGTCCTCTATCTTCAGTCCTCTCCTACACCTTCCTTACATAGTCCTCTATCTTCAGTCCTCTCCTACACCTTCCATACATAGTATTCTAGCTTCAGTCCTCTCCTACACATTCCTTACATAGTCCTCTATCTTCTGTCCTCTCCTACACCTTCCTTACATAGTCCTCTATCTTCAGTCCTCTCCTACACCTTCCTTACATAGTCCTCTATCTTCAGTCCTCTCCTACACCTTCCTTACATAGTCCTCTATCTTCAGTCCTCTCCTACACCTTCCTTACATAGTCCTCTATCTTCTGTCCTCTCCTACACCTTCCTTACATAGTCCTCTATCTTCAGTCCTCTCCTACACCTTCCTTACATAGTCCTCTATCTTCAGTCCTCTCCTACACCTTCCTTACATAGTCCTCTATCTTCAGTCCTCTCCTACACCTTCCATACATAGTCTTCTAGCTTCAGTCCTCTCCTACACATTCCTTACATAGTCCTCTATCTTCTGTCCTCTCCTACACCTTCCTTACATAGTCCTCTATCTTCAGTCCTCTCCTACACCTTCCTTACATAGTCCTCTATCCTCTGTCCTCTCCTACACCTTCCTTACATAGTCCTCTATCTTCAGTCCTCTCCTACACCTTCCTTACATAGTCCTTTATCCTCTGTCCTCTCCTACACCTTCCTTACATAGTCCTCTATCCTCTGTCCTCTCCTACACCTTCCATACATAGTCTTCTAGCTTCAGTCCTCTCCTACACATTCCTTACATAGTCCTCTATCTTCTGTCCTCTCCTACACCTTCCTTACATAGTCCTCTATCTTCTGTCCTCTCCTACACCTTCCTTACATAGTCCTCTATCTTCAGTCCTCTCCTACACCTTCCTTACATAGTCCTCTATCTTCAGTCCTCTCCTACACCTTCCTTACATAGTCTTCTATCTTCTGTCCTCTCCTACACCTTCCTTACATAGTCCTCTATCTTCAGTCCTCTCCTACACCTTCCTTACATAGTCCTCTATCTTCAGTCCTCTCCTACACCTTCCTTACATAGTCTTCTATCCTCTGTCCTCTCCTACACCTTCCTTACATAGTCCTCTATCCTCTGTCCTCTCCTACACATTCCTTACATAGTCTTCTATCTTCTGTCCTCTCCTACACCTTCCTTACATAGTCCTATATCCTCTGTCCTCTCCTACACCTTCCTTACATAGTCCTCTATCCTCTGTCCTCTCCTACACCTTCCTTACATAGTCCTCTATCTTCAGTCCTCTCCTACACCTTCCTTACATAGTCCTCTATCTTCAGTCCTCTCCTACACCTTCCTTACATAGTCCTCTATCTTCAGTCCTCTCCTACACCTTCCTTACATAGTCTTCTATCTTCTGTCCTCTCCTACACCTTCCTTACATAGTCCTCTATCTTCAGTCCTCTCCTACACCTTCCTTACATAGTCCTCTATCTTCAGTCCTCTCCTACACCTTTCTTACATAGTCCTCTATCTTCAGTCCTCTCCTACACCTTCCTTACATAGTCCTCTATCCTCTGTCCTCTCCTACACCTTCCTTACATAGTCCTCTATCTTCAGTCCTCTCCTACACCTTCCTTACATAGTCCTCTATCCTCTGTCCTCTCCTACACCTTCCTTACATAGTCCTCTATCTTCAGTCCTCTCCTACACCTTCCATACATAGTCTTCTAGCTTCAGTCCTCTCCTACACATTCCTTACATAGTCCTCTATTTTCTGTCCTCTCCTACACCTTCCTTACATAGTCCTCTATCTTCAGTCCTCTCCTACAACTTCCTTACATAGTCCTCTATCTTCAGTCCTCTCCTACACCTTCCTTACATAGTCCTCTATCCTCTGTCCTCTCCTACACCTTCCTTACATAGTCCTCTATCTTCTGTCCTCTCCTACACCTTCCTTACATAGTCCTCTATCTTCAGTCCTCTCCTACACCTTCCTTACATAGTCCTCTATCTTCAGTCCTCTCCTACACCTTCCTTACATAGTCCTCTATCCTCTGTCCTCTCCTACACCTTCCTTACATAGTCCTCTATCTTCAGTCTTCTCCTACACCTTCCTTACATAGTCCTCTATCTTCAGTCCTCTCCTACACCTTCCTTACATAGTCCTCTATCTTCAGTCCTCTCCTACACCTTCCTTACATAGTCCTCTATCTTCAGTCCTCTCCTACACCTTCCTTACATAGTCCTCTATCTTCAGTCCTCTCCTACACCTTCCTTACATAGTCCTCTATCTTCAGTCCTCTCCTACACCTTCCTTACATAGTCCTCTATCTTCAGTCCTCTCCTACACCTTCCTTACATAGTCCTCTATCTTCAGTCCTCTCCTACACCTTCCTTACATAGTCCTCTATCTTCAGTCCTCTCCTACACCTTCCTTACATAGTCCTCTATCTTCAGTCCTCTCCTACACCTTCCTTACATAGTCCTCTATCTTCAGTCCTCTCCTACACCTTCCCTACATAGTCCTCTATCTTCAGTCCTCTCCTACACCTTCCTTACATAGTCCCCTATCTTCAGTCCTCTCCTACACCTTCCTTACATAGTCCTCTATCGTCTGTCCTCTCCTACACCTTCCTTACATAGTCCCCCATCTTCAGTCCTCTCCTACACCTTCCTTACATAGTCCTCTATCTTCAGTCCTCTCCTAAACCTTCCTTACATAGTCCTCTATCTTCTGTCCTCTCCTACACCTTCCTTACATAGTCCTCTATCTTCAGTCCTCTCCTACACCTTCCTTACATAGTCCTCTATCTTCAGTCCTCTCCTACACCTTCCTTACATAGTCCTCTATCTTCTGTCCTCTCCTACACCTTCCTTACATAGTCCTCTATCTTCTGTCCTCTCCTACACCTTCCTTACATAGTCCTCTATCTTCAGTCCTCTCCTACACCTTCCTTACATAGTCCTCTATCTTCAGTCCTCTCCTACACCTTCCTTACATAGTCTTCTATCCTCTGTCCTCTCCTACACCTTCCTTACATAGTCCTCTATCCTCTGTCCTCTCCTACACCTTCCTTACATAGTCTTCTATCTTCTGTCCTCTCCTACACCTTCCTTACATAGTCCTCTATCTTCAGTCCTCTCCTACACCTTCCTTACATAGTCCTCTATCTTCAGTCCTCTCCTACACCTTTCTTACATAGTCCTCTATCTTCAGTCCTCTCCTACACCTTCCTTACATAGTCCTCTATCCTCTGTCCTCTCCTACACCTTCCTTACATAGTCCTCTATCTTCAGTCCTCTCCTACACCTTCCTTACATAGTCCTCTATCTTCAGTCTTCTTCTACACCTTCCTTACATAGTCCTCTATCTTCAGTCTTCTCCTACACCTTCCTTACATAGTCCTCTATCTTCAGTCCTCTCCTATACCTTCCTTACATAGTCCTCTATCTTCAGTCCTCTCCTACAACTTCCTTACATAGTCCTCTATCTTCAGTCCTCTCCTACACCTTCCTTACATAGTCCTCTATCCTCTGTCCTCTCCTACACCTTCCTTACATAGTCCTCTATCTTCTGTCCTCTCCTACACCTTCCTTACATAGTCCCCTATCTTCAGTCCTCTCCTACACCGTCCTTACATAGTCCTCTATCTTCAGTCCTCTCCTACACCTTCCTTACATTGTCCTCTATCTTCAGTCCTCTCCTACACCTTCCTTACATAGTCCTCTATCTTCAGTCCTCTCCTACACCTTCCTTACATAGTTCTCTATCTTCAGTCCTCTCCTACACCTTCCTTACATAGTCCTCTATCTTCAGTCCTCTCCTACACCTTCCTTACATAGTTCTCTATCTTCAGTCCTCTCCTACACCTTCCTTACATAGTCCTCTATCCTCTGTCCTCTCCTACACCTTCCTTACATAGTCCTCTATCTTCAGTCCTCTCCTACAACTTCCTTACATAGTCCTCTATCTTCAGTCCTCTCCTACACCTTCCTTACATAGTCCTCTATCTTCAGTCCTCTCCTACACCTTCCTTACATAGTCCTCTATCTTCAGTCCTCTCCTACACCTTCCTTACATAGTCCTCTATCTTCTGTCCTCTCCTACACCTTCCTTACATAGTCCTCTATCTTCAGTCCTCTCCTACACCTTCCTTACACAGTCCTCTATCCTCTGTCCTCTCCTACACCTTCCTTACATAGTCCTCTATCTTCTGTCCTCTCCTACACCTTCCTTACATAGTCCTCTATCTTCTGTCCTCTCCTACACCTTCCTTACATTGTCCTCTATCTTCTGTCCTCTCCTACACCTTCCTTACATAGTCCTCTATCTTCTGTCCTCTCCTACACCTTCCTTACATAGTCCTCTATCCTCTGTCCTCTCCTACACCTTCCTTACATAGTCCTCTATCTTCAGTCCTCTCCTACACCTTCCTTACATAGTCCTCTATCTTCAGTCCTCTCCTACACCTTTCTTACATAGTCCTCTATCTTCAGTCCTCTCCTACACCTTCCTTACATAGTCCTCTATCCTCTGTCCTCTCCTACACCTTCCTTACATAGTCCTCTATCTTCAGTCCTCTCCTACACCTTCCTTACATAGTCCTCTATCTTCAGTCTTCTTCTACACCTTCCTTACATAGTCCTCTATCTTCAGTCTTCTCCTACACCTTCCTTACATAGTCCTCTATCTTCAGTCCTCTCCTATACCTTCCTTACATAGTCCTCTATCTTCAGTCCTCTCCTACAACTTCCTTACATAGTCCTCTATCTTCAGTCCTCTCCTATACCTTCCTTACATAGTCCTCTATCTTCAGTCCTCTCCTACACCTTCCTTACATAGTCCTCTATCCTCTGTCCTCTCCTACACCTTCCTTACATAGTCCTCTATCTTCTGTGCTCTCCTACACCTTCCTTACATAGTCCTCTATCTTCAGTCCTCTCCTACACCTTCCTTACATAGTCCTCTATCTTCTGTCCTCTCCTACACCTTCCTTACATAGTCCCCTATCTTCAGTCCTCTCCTACACCTTCCTTACATAGTCCTCTATCCTCTGTCCTCTCCTACACCTTCCTTACATAGTCCTCTATCTTCAGTCCTCTCCTACACCTTCCTTACATAGTCCTCTATCTTCTGTCCTCTCCTACACCTTCCTTACATAGTCCTCTATCTTCTGTCCTCTCCTACACCTTCCTTACATAGTCCTCTATCCTCTGTCCTCTCCTACACCTTCCTTACATAGTCCTCTATCTTCTGTCCTCTCCTACACCTTCCTTACATAGCCCTCTATCTTCAGTCCTCTCCTACACCTTCCTTACATAGTCCTCTATCTTCTGTCCTCTCCTACACCTTCCTTACATAGTCCTCTATCTTCTGTCCTCTCCTACACCTTCCTTACATAGTCCTCTATCTTCTGTCCTCTCCTACACCTTCCTTACATAGTCCTCTATCTTCTGTCCTCTCCTACACCTTCCTTACATAGTCCTCTATCCTCTGTCCTCTCCTACACCTTCCTTACATAGTCCTCTATCCTCTGTCCTCTCCTACACCTTCCTTACATAGTCCTCTATCCTCTGTCCTCTCCTACACCTTCCTTACATAGTCCTCTATCTTCAGTCCTCTCCTACACCTTCCTTACATAGTCCTCTATCTTCAGTCCTCTCCTACACCTTCCTTACATAGTCCTCTACCTTCAGTCCTCTCCTACACCTTCCTTACATAGTCCTCTATCCTCTGTCCTCTCCTACACCTTCCTTACATAGTCCTCTATCTTCAGTCCTCTCCTACACCTTCCTTACATAGTTCTCTATCTTCAGTCCTCTCCTACACCTTCCTTACATAGTCCTCTATCTTCAGTCCTCTCCTACACCTTCCTTACATAGTCCTCTATCCTCTGTCCTCTCCTACACCTTTCTTACATAGTCCTCTATCTTCATTCCTCTCCTACAACTTCCTTACATAGTCCTCTATCTTCAGTCCTCTCCTACACCTTCCTTACATAGTCCTCTATCCTCTGTCCTCTCCTACACCTTCCTTACATAGTCCTCTATCTTCTGTCCTCTCCTAAACCATCCTTACATAGTCCCCTATCTTCAGTCCTCTCCTACACCGTCCTTACATAGTCCTCTATCTTCAGTCCTCTCCTACACCTTCCTTACATAGTCCTCTATCTTCTGTCCTCTTTTACACCTTCCTTACATAGTCCTCTATCTTCAGTCCTCTCCTACACCTTCCTTACATAGTCCTCTATCTTCAGTCCTCTCCTACACCTTCCTTACATAGTCCTCTATCTTCTGTCCTCTCCTACACCTTCCTTACATAGTCCTCTATCTTCTGTCCTCTCCTACACCTTCCTTACATAGTCCTCTATCTTCAGTCCTCTCCTACACCTTTCTTACATAGTCCTCTATCCTCTGTCCTCTCCTACACCTTCCTTACATAGTCCTCTATCCTCAGTCCTCTCCTACACCTTCCTTACATAGTCCTCTATCCTCAGTCCTCTCCTACACCTTCCTTACATAGTCCTCTATCCTCAGTCCTCTCCTACACCTTCCTTACATAGTCCTCTATCCTCTGTCCTCTCCTACACCTTCCTTACATAGTCCTCTATCTTCTGTCCTCTCCTACACCTTCCTTACATAGCCCTCTATCTTCAGTCCTCTCCTACACCTTCCTTACATAGTCCTCTATCTTCTGTCCTCTCCTACACCTTCCTTACATAGTCCTCTATCTTCTGTCCTCTCCTACACCTTCCTTACATAGTCCTCTATCTTCTGTCCTCTCCTACACCTTCCTTACATAGTCCTCTATCTTCTGTCCTCTCCTACACCTTCCTTACATAGTCCTCTATCCTCTGTCCTCTCCTACACCTTCCTTACATAGTCCTCTATCCTCTGTCCTCTCCTACACCTTCCTTACATAGTCCTCTATCCTCTGTCCTCTCCTACACCTTCCTTACATAGTCCTCTATCCTCTGTCCTCTCCTACACCTTCCTTACATAGTCCTCTATCTTCTGTCCTCTCCTACACCTTCCTTACATAGTCCTCTATCTTCAGTCCTCTCCTACACCTTCCTTACATAGTCCTCTATCCTCTGTCCTCTCCTACACCTTCCTTACATATGTTCCGGTTTGTTCCTACAAGGGTTATTATTGTGATGGGCAGTTTTCCAGGGAAATGTTATGAACGTGTGATATTTGGGGGTCTCCATCCTCAGGACCCCCCTCGCTTTGGAGTGATTGCTTAGAGGTCACTGCTGTATTAGACACATCTTACTCCATTACTAATTAGTTAGGATAGTCATGGGGAAGCATAGGATGATGTTCTCTTTGTCTTCTCGTTGCAGGTACATTGCTGGACTCTGGATCCAGGACTTGGCTCATCCTTGGAGGACTGGCCATGGGTCTGGTGCTGACCCTGTTATACTGAGGTTATTCTGGGTGATCTGTCTCATGTGTGATGGCGGCTTTATACTCCTATATGAAAAGTGCTTATGGGGTGGGACCAGAGCCCCTAACAAGACGACCTCAGGAGACACTTCGCCTCCTACAGCCACAGCCACACGATGAGCAGAAATGATACAAATCATCTACATGAATAATGTTGTTGCACATAATCTAGTGGTTACAGGACCTTTCATCACTGACAGACGAGGTCAGCACGGGACCTTCCATTACTTCCATATAATGGACTTTGCACCGGAACATTTCTTATCAAACAATTCTGGTGCCACAGGATCTTTCATCACTGCAAAATGTAGGCGGCACAAGTATCCGGACATAACACGGGTGACATGGGACCTTCTTTTTTTTTTTTCACTTTCTTTTTATTGGTTTTTAAATATTAAAATAATGTAACAAACATGTGTATTACTGCACTCATATACATATAGCTTCATAGTACAGATTGTATTATACAGGGTACAAGTACAGGTATACACAGACTCAATACAACACATATAACTTAGAACAGTGCCTTCTAGATGACGTTTGTATTGTAATATAAGACATTATGCCAGAATCATAATGGATGGGCTGAGAGGAATCTGGTCCAATCAATCAATCTCTATTATTTGCTATTAAAGATTCCATTTCAAAATTCTTATTTGTGTTGTGTATTATTTCAGATGCGGCTACTCCACGCCCAAGTAGCCGCATAACAAAATTAACATATTGGGGTAATAAAAGTTTACAAAAAAGTGCGGGGACGTGAGGATTAGCCCTTAAAAGGGCTATCCTCACGTCCCATTGATTCACCTACCACCCGATCTACCTTTATAGGTAGATTTGTGGTGGTAGGTTCCCTTTAAGGATCCAATGAATCTCTCTGTTTCTGAGTTTGTGGATCCTGTCTCCTCCCCTTGACAGTATCGTAACCCTTTCTATAGCTGCAACCTGTAAGGTAGAAGTGTTGCCCTGATGTGTTTCTAGAAAATGTTTAGATAAACACGATTTGTTTTTAATAATATTTGTATTGGTAGCATCTCGAATATGTTCTGCTAATCTAGTATAGTACTGCCAACATATTGGACCTGACATTCTGCACAGGGAGCTAAGTAAACTACGTAGTTAGTATTACAATTAGTAAATGTGAGAATGTCATGTTTTTCTCTGTTAAAACATGATGAAAACTCTTTTGTTGGGATCGTATATTTGCATACATGGCATCTATTTCCGCCACAGGGATAAGATCCCTTCGTAGATAGCCATGTCAGTGGCTGTTTATGCTGTTTGTTTTCATATGTTGATGGAGATACAATGTTTCCTATTGTTGTAGCTTTACGAGATACAAAACGACATCCGTTTTTAATGATACGATAGGACTTGTCATCTGCTGTAAGTACCGGGAGATATTTTTTTTTAACGATCTCATGGTAGTCATTGCTATATGGAGTTGAAAAGACTATTTGATTATTGATATTGTCATTTTGTGTAGTTTTGCTTGTTTCATGTATGAGAGATTGTCTGTTCATTTTGTTTGCTTTACTTGCTGCATTATTAAAGAGAACCCGTCATGCAAAATAACCCCCCTAAACTAAATATATTTTCATAAACTGCCATTAGAGAGCATTGCCTCTATCCCTTCATTGTCCCTCTACATGCCTGTAACCCTAAGCAATGAGGTCCTAAAGCTGTATGCAAATGACCTGTGAAATGTCCAATGAAGCATTAGCATATTCAAGCTGTCCACTCTATTCATGAGTGGGAGGCACAGCCACACCCCCAGTGCATGACTGACAGCCTGTGTAATGATGTGAGGCTGTATAATGATGTGCTTCCTGGTGCTGGCGCCCCCTGCAGCCTGTGTGTGTATGAGATACTCCTATACATATGACTGGCAGCCTGTATAATGATGTGAGGCTGTATAATGATGTGCTGCCTGGTGCTGGCGCCCCCTGCAGCCTGTGTGTGTGTATAGGAGAGATACAGCAGCTCCAGGCAGCCATGTTATAGCAGAACATGTCAGGTACTTGTGTAGCTGATGTCTGTGTATTAGGAGGATGCAGCATGTCAGCAGATGCAGCACACACTAGCCATGCTTTACTATACATCACACACAGACATGAGCAGGGGGAGGAGAGGGGAGGGGTGACAGGGGTGACATCACTGCCTCTGACCATGTGACCAGCCTCATTTACATGATAAAGAATAGATGATTTTACAATGAATAATGTATGAAATAACTAGATAAAGGCTGTGATGGGATCCTTGTGAGCTGCTCTAACAGGTAGAGGTGACAGGACTAGTGACAGAGAGCTGATGACAGGTGTCCTTTAAGCATTTCGTTGGTATACCCTCTGTCCTTCAGTCTTGTGTCTAATTTATTTTTCTCTCGTATATATAGGGAGGTGTTACTGCAACTTCTTTTAGTTCTAATGTACTCACCCAAAGGTAAGTTGTGTATGACATGATCTGGGTGGTTGCTATTTGCATGGAGTATGGAATTGCCGCTTGTAGGTTTTCTGTATAGTGATGTAATGACAGAGTTTACTTGTAAAAGTAAATCTAAGAATGGTAATTCCGTTTTTTTCTATATGATAAGTGAACTTCAAGTTGTAGCTGTTAGAATTGATGTAAGTAATAAAATGTTCTATATGTGATTCAGATCCCTGCCAGATAATAAGCCCATCATCTATATATCGTCCGTAACATAGAATATGTTGTTGTCAATATTGTATATAGAACACATTTCCACATGGACACATATATGAAGGCGAGAAACACGAGCCCATCGGGCATCCCAGGATCTGAAAATAAAATTCTCTGTTGAAAGAAAAATACCGTATATACTCGAGTATAAGCCGACCCAAGTATAAGCCGAGGGCCCTAATTTTACCACAAAAACCTGGTAAAATTTATATATTTTTTACTCGAGTATAAGCCGAGTTTGGGTTTTCAGCACATTTTTTGGTGCTAAAAAACTAGGCTTATACTCGAGTATATAAAATAATTGTTGTGGAGTAGAAAGTCAGATACAGTTATGGTGAGTAATTGGTGTACCTGTGCATGGCTTGTTGTGGGGTATACAGGTGTAAAGGGCTGTGATGTCACAGGTAAGCCACATAGATTGTGCAGACCACTGCATATCGGACATAACCTGGAATAGTGTTTTTGAATCTTGTAGAAAGCCTGGCATTTCTCTCACTATGGGTTGGAGAAGTCTATCTACCCAAGAGCTGATGCGTTCCGTAATGGAATCTATGCCAGATATAATTGGGCGTAGGGGGGGAGGGAAAGTATTCTCATGAATTTTGGGAGTCGCATGAAAAATTGGTATTTTGGGGAATTTGGGTATTAGAAAATCGGCCTCCTTTTGTTTAATCTTGTAATTTGTTGATTATTGTGGCAGTAGGGTCTGATTTAACTTTTTTTGTATGTTGATGTATCCGATAACATTGTATAAATTTCTTTTTCATATAACCCACTGTCCATAATCACCACGGCCCCCCCCCCCTTTGTCTGCGTTTTTAATAATTATACTTTCGTTTGACTCTTAGGCCCCTTCCACACTAGCGTTGCGTTTCACGTCAGGGTGCAATGCGTGAAAAACTGACGTTTTTGGCTGCGTTTTTGTTCCATTTTTCCTTGGAGTAATTAGCGTTTTTGCGTTTTTCACGCGCGTGTTGTTAGCGTTTTTTTTGCATTTTCGGCGCATTTTTCACACGCGAGTCAATGGGAGAATCGAGCATTTTTCAAAGGGACCATGGATTGGGATTAAAATGTGTTATTTAATTGAAAAATAATGTCTTCTGATAAGTTGCAAACATCTGCGATCTATTCTTCACTGTTCCCCGTGTATATTATCTCCCGACAAGTTACAGATGTGAAGAACAGTGAAGAATAGAATAAAAACAGTGAACACAGTGAACACAGGATCATTTAAGAGAAAAACACAGTGCAGAACACAGTGCAGAATAGATTACAGATGTTCGGCACATCTGCTTACTTGTCGGGAACGGTGCGGCCAAAATAGCATGTGAAGAACAATATATATGTGTGTGAAGAACAAATTGCAGATGTTTCCATACATCTGCAATGTGTTCTTCACACATATATATTGTTCTTCACATGCTATTTTGGGCGCACCGTTCCGCGCGTATCTCCCGACAAGTAAGCAGATGTGCCGAACATCTGTAATCTATTCTGCACTGTGTTCTGCACTGTGTTTTTCTCTTAAATGATCCTGTGGTCACTGTTTTCACTGTGTTCACTGTTTTTATTCTATTCTTCACTGTTCTTCATTGTGTTTTTTTAATTAAATGATCGTTCTCGAGCAGGGGAAATACTGTTATTCTGGTCACCTAGTAACCCATCCATTTAAAACGCATTGCACTTGCAATGATTGCGAGTGCAATGCGTTCTTGATGCATCTCCATAGACTTGAATGGGGCGTGAAAAACGCGCATGACTCGCAAAAGTAGAGCATGCTGCGATTTTGACGCGCGTGAAAACGAACGCAAGCACGCGCCTGAAAAACAACGCTAATGAAGAAAGACCCATTGGAAACAATGGGACAGAGTGCAATGCAAGTTCTGCGCGTCAAATGCACGCGCAGAACTCGCACGTGAAAAACGCCAGTGTGGAAGGGGCTTAAATCTTTTAATGCCTTCTGTTCTCCCATGGTGAGAGTGAATTTTCCTTTTCTTTTTTTAGCTGATTTTTAAATCTCTCTCCACGAGATGTTGAAAATTGTCCATTTCGATGGTTCGCGAGGATCTAGGATAAAAGTCTGAGTCTTTCATTTGGACGGGTACAATGTCTACTTCTTCTATTTTGTGTGAAGGTATCTCTTCCTTTTCTTCTTGGAGTTCCTGTAGGTTCCTGTAGGTTCCTGTAGGTTCCTGCAGGTTGCTGTAAGTTGCACTGTTCTTGGAAGTTGTTGGTATTGATTATTATGTTTTTCATTAACTCTACTATTGTTCATATGTTGGATATTATCTGTTGTGAAGAAATGGCGTTTCACTGTCAATGTCCTGATAAATTTATTTACGTCTATGAGGGTGTTATAAAAATTGAAGTTTTTTGCTGGAACATAGTTTAAGCCTTTTTGAAGTAACCTCAGTTGGTTTAAATTGAGTATATTTGCTGACAGGTTGACTACTGTTAGTTTGTTTGTTTCTTCCATGTTCTGTTTGTGTGGTTTCCTGTGTTTGTTGCCCCCTCTTCTGATGTTTTTTCTGGAGGGGCTTTGTTCATGTGGGCTCTTCCGTTTTTTGAGATGTGAGGTTTGTATTTCTGAGTTTGAGCACCGTTCACGTGTGGCTGGCTGTTCGTTGTCTGATGATTGTGTGAGGTCTTGTGGGTTTCGTCATCAGATGGATCTGTATTGAAATCTGTGGATTCTTGGTCAGAGAATGCAGAGGATACATTCCTTGATTTGTTTTTGATAATGGATTGTGGTTTATTGTTTCCCCTTTTGTTTCTCTGCCATGTATAAACTTCATTTTTGCGATAGTCTATAGAGCAGTGTTGGCGAACCTTTTGGGGACCGAGTGCCGAAACTACAAGTAAAAGCCACATATTTTCACAAAGTGCCAAATGCCAATTTAAAGTAACTAAAGTAACTCACAGGTTTCAAACGTATTGGCATCCTGAGGACACCAATACAGTAGAAAGAAGGAGCAATTCTGATTATTATTGTAGTTTACCTCTAAGGTCCTTTAACAGGATGAATCACAGGACCGGAGAAGGGTCTGCAATGATAATCCAGCTCTGTCCACACCTCCTTGCTCCTCCTGCACTTCTAGTCACGTTAAAATAGCGCTGAACGTGGCATGTACTGGGCTGCCTGTGACTGCAGGATAAGGTATTGAGTCCTAAATGGTGACCTGGGTGATGGCCTGAGTGCCCACAGAGAGGGCTCCGAGTGCCACCTCTGGCACCCGTGCCATAGGTTCGCCACCACTGGTCTATAGAGTCTCTATTGAATTTGTTTTGTTTTATCTCCATAATTTCTTCTTCAATTTTGGCAATGTTAAGTTTTAAATTATCTGCAGTATCTGTATGTTGTTTTATTAGATACTCGTGTTTTTTCAATATGTTCATTTAATCCGTTCAGACGCACTTGTTCTCCGTCAGCTATAAGATGCATTAGGTTGACCGAGCACTCGGATAGAATCTGATACCAACTATTAGAGAAAGATTCATCATGTATAAATGTTGGATATTTTCTGATACGTAATCCACGTGGGATCATGTATTTTATGTAGTAGTAGTAGTATGGTGGTATGATCCCACCACATTTTGATCTGCTCGGTCATGTCACTTTCTAGGTCTTGCATGAGACTAATCAAGTTTAGATTAGATTCGGCTGCCTCATCGTGTGCACCTGAAAGGATAGCAGCAGCTTTGTATCTTCTGCTTTCGTTGTTAATGTCCCCAAAGGCTATATCGGTGTTTTCCATTTTGTCAGGAAAAATGTTTCCAATATGTATGGATTATCTTAAAAGGATGTGGATATATATATATATATATATTTTTTATATGCAAGAATGTAATTTAATGGCAGTTCATATGTGAAAATTTTGAGGGAGCACGAAAATCTGTAGAACGGCAAAAAGTGACGCATATGCAAGTCAGAGGTGAGCCGAATATCTATTTAAAATCCACCTTGTCTCTGATCTCCCACATATGTCTGATGTGTTAGGATACATTTTGGCCAATCGGTGTGGTGTTATATACATTCATTTACGTGCTGTTTCTTGATGGTTGATGGATTGAGATGTCTGGGTTGTTGTGGAGAATGCATGTTCCCGTGTAGACGGTTCGTGTGTCTTATTTCATCATTTTTCCCATTTTTCCTGGAATGGTTGTTTGTTTGGGGGATTAGGAAGTATAATTTCTTTATAACCTTTACTTATGCCTTTCTTTTTTATTTCTTTGTAGCGTTTTCCGTTTATACATTGATATTTTTATGTTTTGCAGGAATTTGCGTAATCTGAGATATTTAAAGAAATCTGTTTTGGGAATATTATACTTCTCTTTAATGTTTTGGAAGGAGTGTATAGAGCCATTGGAATATACTGTATATACACATACATACACACACACATATATATACACATACATACACACACACATATATATACACACACATACACTCACCGGCCACTTTATTAGGTCCACCATGCTAGTAACGGGTTGGACCCCCTTTTGCCTTCAGAACTCCCTCAATTCTTCTGCTCCCCTATACCCTCTGCACCTGGGGACAGTCTCCTCTCAGCACTCTCACACTGCTCCCCTATACCTTCTGCCTGGGGACAGTCTCCTCTCAGCACTCTCATACTGCTCCCCTATACCTTCTGCACCTGTGGACAGTCTCCTCTCAGCACTCTCACACTGCTCCCCTGAGAGGAGACTGTCCCCGGGTGCAGGAGGTATAGGAGATCAGTGTGAGAGTGCTGAGAGGAGACTGTCCCTTGGTGCAGAAGGTATAGGGGAGCAGTGTTAGAGTGCTCAGAGGAGACTGTCCACAGGTGCAGAAGGTATAGGGGAGCAGTGTGAGAGTGCTGAGAGGAGACTGTCCACAGGTGCAGAAGGTATAGGGGAGCAGTGTGAGAGTGCTGAGAGGAGACTGTCCACAGGTGCAGAAGGTATAGGGGAGCAGTGTTAGAGTGCTGAGAGGAGACTGTCCCTTGGTGCAGAAGGTATAGGGAAGCAGTGTGAGAGTGCTGAGAGGAGACTGTCCCCAGGTGAAGGAGGTATAGGAGATCAGTGTGAGAGTGTTGAGAGGAGACTGTCCCCAGGAGCAGAAGGTATAGGGGAGAAGTCTGAGAGTGCTGAGAGGGGACTGTCCCCAGGAGCAGAAGGTATAGGGGAGCAGTGTGAGAGTGCTGAGAGGAGACTGTCCCCAGGAGCAGAAGGTATAGGGGAGCAGTGTGAGAGTGTTGAGAGGGGACTGTCCCCAGGAGCAGAAGGTATAGGGGAGCAGTGTGAGAGTGCTGAGAGGAGACTGTCCACAGGAGCAGAAGGTATAGGGCAGCAGTGTGAGAGTGCTGAGAGGAGACTGTCCCCAGGTGCAGAAGGTATAGGGGAGCAGTGTGAGAGTGCTGAGAGGAGACTGTCCACAGGTGCAGAAGGTATAGGGGAGCAGTGTGAGAGTGCTGAGAGTAGACTGTCCACAGGTGCAGAAGGTATAGGGGAGCAGTGTGAGAGTGCTGAGAGGAGACTGTCCCCAGGTGCAGAAGGTATAGGGGAGCAGTGTGAGAGTGCTGAGAGGAGACTGTCCACAGGTGCAGAAGGTATAGGGGAGCAGTGTGAGAGTGCTGAGAGGAGACTGTCCACAGGAGCAGAAGGTATAGGGCAGCAGTGTGAGAGTGCTGAGAGGAGACTGTCCCCAGGTGAAGGAGGTATAGGAGATCAGTGTGAGAGTGCTGAGAGGAGACTGTCCCCAGGCAGAAGGTATAGGGGAGCATTGTGAGAGTGCTGAGAGGAGACTGTCCACAGGAGCAGAAGGCATAGGGCAGCAGTGTGAGAGTGCTCAGAGGAGACTGTCCACAGGTGCAGAAGGTATAGGGGAGCAGTGTTAGAGTGCTGAGAAGAGACTGTCCCCAGGTGCAGAAGGTATAGGGGAGCAGTGTTAGAGTGCTGAGAGGAGACTGTCCCCAGGTGCAGGAGGTATAGGGGAGCAGTGTTAGAGTGCTGAGAGGAGACTGTCCACAGGTGCAGAAGGTATAGGGGAGCAGTGTGAGAGTGCTGAGAGGAGACTGTCCACAGGTGCAGAAGGTATAGGGGAGCAGTGTGAGAGTGCTGAGAGGAGACTGTCCCCAGGTGAAGGAGGTATGGGAGATCAGTGTGAGAGTGCTGAGAGGAGACTGTCCCCAGGTGCAGAAGGTATAGGGGAGCAATGTGAGAGTGCTGAGAGGAGACTGTCCCCAGGAGCAGAAGGTATAGGGGAGCAGTGTGAGAGTGCTGAGAGGAGACTGTCCACAGGTGCAGAAGGTATAGGGGAGCAGTCTGAGAGTGCTGAGAGGGGACTGTCCCCAGGTGCAGAAGGTATAGGGGAGCAGTGTTAGAGTGCTGAGAGGAGACTGTCCACAGGAGCAGAAGGTATAGGGGAGCAGTGTGAGAGTGCTGAGAAGAGACTGTCCCCAGGTGCAGAAGGTATAGGGAAGCAGTGTGAGAGTGCTGAGAGGAGACTGTCCCCAGGTGAAGGAGGTATAGGAGATCAGTGTGAGAGTGCTGAGAGGAGACTGTCCCCAGGTGCAGAAGGTATAGGGGAGCAGTGTTAGAGTGCTCAGAGGAGACTGTCCACAGGTGCAGAAGGTATAGGGGAGCAGTGTGAGAGTGCTGAGAGGAGACTGTCCACAGGAGCAGAAGGTATAGGGCAGCAGTGTGAGAGTGCTAAGAGGAGACTGTCCCCAGGTGCAGAAGGTATAGGGCAGCAGTGTGAGAGTGCTGAGAGGAGACTGTCCCCAGGTGAAGGAGGTATAGGAGATCAGTGTGAGAGTGCTGAGAGGAGACTGTCCCCAGGTGCAGAAGGTATAGGGGAGCAGTGTGAGAGTGCTGAGAGGAGACTGTCCCCAGGTGCAGAAGGTATAGGGGAGCAGTGTGAGAGTGCTGAGAGGAGACTGTCCCCAGGTGCAGAAGGTATAGGGAAGCAGTGTGAGAGTGCTGAGAGGAGACTGTCCCCAGGTGAAGGAGGTATGGGAGATCAGTGTGAGAGTGCTGAGAGGAGACTGTCCCCAGGAGCAGAAGGTATAGGGGAGCAATGTGAGAGTGCTGAGAGGAGACTGTCCCCAGGAGCAGAAGGTATAGGGGAGCAGTGTGAGAGTGCTGAGAGGAGACTGTCCACAGGTGCAGAAGGTATAGGGGAGCAATGTGAGAGTGCCGAGAGGAGACTGTCCACAGGAGCAGAAGGTATAGGGGAGCAGTGTGAGAGTGCTGAGAGGAGACTGTCCCCGGAGCAGAAGGTATAGGGGAGCAGTGTGAGAGTGCTGAGAGGAGACTGTCCCCGGAGCATTATATTATACAGACACTGCATAAATATCCACAGAACAACATATAGATTGGGAAAGATTTTACTGTGGCTACATACACCAATCTTTTTTACCAGGTCTTCAGTGGCGCCCCCTACAGATAATGCTCCCTTTAACATCAATGATTACATCCATGACTATTCCCACCTCAATAACTTTATTTGTACAGGATACATTTCAATAACATTAAAAAGAAAGTTAAAAAATTCAAAAAGTTTCCCTTTTCCCATCAACCTCGTAATAACCGACACCATAAATATCAAGTTTGTAAGTGTACAAGAAGGTCCGACATCTCAGGAGGCCTCACAAGCCAAGGACCCTCCAATGAGGGGTCATATTCTTGGGATCCTTAATCCGTGGCTTCTGTCGTTGGGTTTATGAATAAATGGTGATATTTATTAAATATTAATAAAGAACAAACAATGACGACGAATGAGATCATGTAGGTCAAAGTATCTGCAAGAGAGAACAAAAATGATACAAATAATATCCAATAATTGTAAGATCTCCGCAGTCTGATGTTATGAGAACATGGCGGCTGCCGGCCGCGTCCCCTCCCCTGCTGGCCCCACCCCCCTTCGAGACCCTCCGTGCCAAGCGTAAAAAGGGAAAATAATTGCAAGTGCTAGATATAAGCCAGTGTCCAGGGACAGAAGATAGATTACCCCTATATCCACTCCATCTGCACAATACCCTATCCTGTATATATGAGCACAGCACAGTACTACTACTCCTATCCTGTATATATGGGCACAGCACAGTACTACTACTCCTATCCTGTATATATGGGCACAGCACAGTACTACTACCCCTATCCTGTATATATGAGCACAGCACAGTACTACTACTCCTATCCTGTATATATGGGCACAGCACAGTACTACTACTCCTATTCTGTATATATGGGCAGAGCACAGTACTACTACTCCTATCCTGTATATATGGGCACAGCACAGTACTACTACTCCTATCCTGTATATATGGGCACAGCACAGTACTACTACTCCTATCCTGTATATATGGACACAGCACAGTATTACTGCCCCTATACTGTATATATGGGCACAGCACAGTACTACTGCTCCTATTCTGTATATATGAGCACATCACAGTACTACTACTCCTATCCTGTATATATGGGTACAGCACAGTACTACTACTCCTATCCTGTATGTATGGGCACAGCACAGTACTACTACTCCTATCCTGTATATATGGGTACAGCACAGTACTACTACTCCTATCCTGTATATATGGGCACAGCACAGTACTACTACTCCTATCCTGTATATATGGACACAGCACAGTATTACTGCCCCTATACTGTATATATGGGCACAGCACAGTACTACTACTCCTATTCTGTATATATAAGCACATCACAGTACTACTACTCCTATCCTGTATATATGGGTACAGCACAGTACTACTACTCCTATCCTGTATATATGGACACAGCACAGTACTACTACTCCTATCCTGTATATATGGGTACAGCACAGTACTACTACTCCTATTCTGTATATATGAGCACAGTACAGTACTACTACTCCTATTCTGTATATATAAGCACATCACAGTACTACTACTCCTATCCTGTATATATGGGTACAGCACAGTACTACTACTCCTATTCTGTATATATGGGCACAGTACAGTACTACTACTCCTATTCTGTATATATAAGCACATCACAGTACTACTACTCCTATCCTGTATATATGGGTACAGCACAGTACTACTACTCCTATCCTGTATATATGGACACAGCACAGTACTACTACTCCTATCCTGTATATATGGGTACAGCACAGTACTACTACTCCTATTCTGTATATATGAGCACAGCACACTACTACTACTCCTATCCTGTATATATGGGCACAGCACAGTACTACTACTCCTATTCTGTATATATGAGCACATCACAGTACTACTACTCCTATCCTGTATATATCGGTACAGCACAGTACTACTACTCCTATCCTGTATGTATGGGCAAAGCACAGTACTACTACTCCTATCCTGTATATATGGGCACAGCACAGTACTACTACTCCTATCCTGTATATATGGGCACAGCACAGTACTACTACTCCTATCCTGTATATATGGGCACAGCACAGCACTACTACTCCTACCGTGTATATAAGAGCACAGCACAGTACTACTACTCCTATCCTGTATATATGGGCAAAGCACAGTACTACTACTCCTATCCTGTATATATGGGCACAGCACAGTACTACTACTCCTATCCTGTATATATGGGCACAGCACAGTACTACTACTCCTATCCTGTATATATGGGCACAGCACAGCACTACTACTCCTACCGTGTATATAAGAGCACAGCACAGTACTACTACTCCTATCCTGTATATATGGGCACAGCACAGTACTACTACTCCTATACTGTATATGGGCACAGCACAGTACTACTACTCCTATCCTGTATATATGGGCACAGCACAGTACTACTACTCCTATTCTGTATATATGGGCACAGCACAGTACTACTACTCCTATCCTGTATATATGGGTACAGCACAGTACTACTACTCCTATTCTGTATATATGAGCACAGCACACTACTACTACTCCTATCCTGTATATATGGGCACAGCACAGTACTACTACTCCTATTCTGTATATATGAGCACATCACAGTACTACTACTCCTATCCTGTATATATCGGTACAGCACAGTACTACTACTCCTATCCTGTATGTATGGGCAAAGCACAGTACTACTACTCCTATCCTGTATATAAGGGCACAGCACAGTACTACTACTCCTATCCTGTATATATGGGCACAGCACAGTACTACTACTCCTATCCTGTATATATGGGCACAGCACAGCACTACTACTCATACCGTGTATATAAGAGCACAGCACAGTACTACTACTCCTATCCTGTATATATGGGCACAGCACAGTACTACTACTCCTATACTGTATATGGGCACAGCACAGTACTACTACTCCTATCCTGTATATATGGGCACAGCACAGTACTACTACTCCTATCCTGTATATATGGGCACAGCACAGTACTACTACTCCTATCCTGTATATATGGACACAGCACAGTACTACTACTCCTATCCTGTATATATGGACACAGCACAGTACTACTACTCCTATCCTTTATATATGGGCACAGCACAGTACTACAACTCCTATCCTGTATATATGAGCACAGCACAGTACTACTACTCCTATCCTGTATATATGGACAGTGCACAGTACTACTCCTCCTATCCTGTATATATGGGCACAGCACAGTACTACTACTCCTATCCTGTATATATGGGCACAGCACAGTACTACTACTCCTATCCTGTATATATAGGCACAGCACAGTACTACTACTCCTATCCTGTATATATGAGCACAGCACAGTACTACTACTCCTATCCTGTATATATGGGCACAGCACAGTACTACTACTCCTATCCTGTATATATGGGCACAGTTGTACTACTACTCCTATCCTGTATATATGGGCACAGCACAGTACTACTACTCCTATCCTGTATATATGGGCACAGTACTACTACTCCTATCCTGTATATATGGGCACAGTACTACTACTCCTATCCTGTATATATGGGCACAGTACTACTACTCCTATCCTGTATATATGGGCACAGTACTACTACTCCTATCCTGTATATATGGGCACAGTACTACTACTCCTATCCTGTATATATGGGCACAGTACTACTACTCCTATCTCTGGGATGGTTGTGTCCTCCTGCTGTAGTTGTAGTATATTAGGGGTCGCGCTGTAGATTGACCTCTGACCTCTCACCTTGTAGTTTTCCCACCTCCTCCTGTAGTGTCAGTAATTTCTCTTTATGTGATTTATCTTTTTTACTTTCTCTCTTCACCAGAAGGACAATCGAGTTCATCAGATCTAATAAGATGAAGCAACAAGACAAAAGTGAACAAACCGGAAAGAACAAGAGTCACTCAGAGTCTTACAGCGGGCAATATGGCGCCTCAGTGACAGGGAGGGGATGGGGTGTCACATCTCCCCTACACACAGACCAAAAGTGCAGTAATAATGTATCAACCAGAAGTGCTCCGTGTGTGTGTGTGTAGTGATCATGCTCTGTGTGTAGTAATAATATTCTGTGTGTAGTGGTTATGCTCTGTGTGTAGTAATAATATTCTGTGTGTAGTGGTCATGCTCTGTGTGTAGTGGTCATGCTCTGTGTGTAGTAATAATATTCTGTGTGTAGTGGTCATGCTCTGTGTGTAGTAATAATATTCTGTGTGTAGTGGTCAGGCTCTGTGTGTAGTAATAATATTCTGTGTGTAGTGGTCATGCTCTGTGTGTAGTAATAATATTCTGTGTGTAGTGGTCATGCTCTGTGTGTAGTAATAATATTCTGTGTGTAGTGGTCAGGCTCTGTGTGTAGTAATAATATTCTGTGTGTAGTGGTCATGCTCTGTGTGTAGTAATAATATTCTGTGTGTAGTGGTCATGCTCTGTGTGTAGTAATAATATTCTGTGTGTAGTGGTCAGGCTCTGTGTGTAGTAATAATATTCTGTGTGTAGTGGTCATGCTCTGTGTGTAGTAATAATATTCTGTGTGTAGTGGTCAGGCTCTGTGTGTAGTAATAATATTCTGTGTGTAGTGGTCATGCTCTGTGTGTAGTAATAATATTCTGTGTGTAGTGGTCATGCTCTGTGTGTAGTAATAATATTCTGTGTGTAGTGGTCATGCTCTGTGTGTAGTAATAATATTCTGTGTGTAGTGGTCATGCTCTGTGTGTAGTAATAATATTCTGTGTGTAGTGGTCATGCTCTGTGTGTAGTAATAATATTCTGTGTGTAGTGGTCATGCTCTGTGTGTAGTAATAATATTCTGTGTGTAGTGGTCATGCTTCGTGTGTAGTAATAATATTCTGTGTGTAGTGGTTATGCTCTGTGTGTAGTGGTCATGCTCTGTGTGTAGTAATAATATTCTCTGTGTAGTGGTCATGCTCTGTGTGTAGTGGTCATGCTCTGTGTGTAGTAATAATATTCTCTGTGTAGTGGTCATGCTCTGTGTGTAGTAATAATATTCTGTGTGTAGTGGTCATGCTCTGTGTGTAGTAATAATATTCTGTGTGTAGTGGTTATGCTCTGTGTGTAGTAATAATATTCTGTGTGTAGTGGTCATGCTCTGTGTGTAGTAATAATATTCTGTGTGTAGTGGTCATGCTCTGTGTGTAGTAATAATATTCTGTGTGTAGTGGTCATGCTCTGTGTGTAGTAATAATATTCTGTGTGTAGTGGTCATGCTCTGTGTGTAGTAATAATATTCTGTGTGTAGTGGTCATGCTCTGTGTGTAGTAATAATATTCTGTGTGTAGTGGTCATGCTCAGTGTGTAGTGATCATGCTCTGTGTGTAGTGGTCATGCTTCGTGTGTAGTGGTCATGCTTTGTGTGTAGTGGTCATGCTTCGTGTATAGTGCTAATGCTCTGTGTGTAGCATTAATGCTCTGGGTGTAGAGATAATCCCTTGTGTGTAGTGGTCATGCTCTGTGTGTAGTGGTCATGCTCTGTGTAGTGGTCATTCTTCGTGTGTAGTTGTCATGCTTTGTGTGTAGTGGTCATGCTCTGTGTGTAGTAATAATATTCTGTGTATAGTGCTAATGCTCTGTGTGTAGCATTAATGCTCTGGGTGTAGAGATAATCCCTTGTGTGTAGTGGTTATGCTCTGTGTGTAGTAGTAATGCTCTGTGTGTAGTGGTGATGCTTTGTGTGGAGTGGTCATGCTCTATGTGTAGTGGTTATGTTCTGTGTGTAGTGGTCATGCTCAGTGTGTAGTGATCATGCTCTGTGTGTAGAGGTCATACTCTGTGTGTAGTGGTCATGCTCTGTGTGTAGTGGTCATGCTCTGTGTGTAGTGGTCATGCTCTGTGTGTAGTGGTTATTTTCTATGTGTAGTGATCATGCTCTGTGTGTAGTGGTCATGCTCTGCGTGTAGTGGTCATGCTCTGCGTGTAGTGGTCATGCTCTGTGTGTAGTGGTTATTTTCTGTGTGTAGTGGTCATGCTTTATGTGTAGTAGTAATGCTCTGTGTGTAGTGGTGATGCTCTGTGTGTAGTGGTTATGCTCTGTGTGTAGTGGTTATGCTCTGTGTGTAGTGGTCATGCTTTGTGTGTAGTGGTCCTACGCTGTGTGTAGTGGTTATGCTCTGTGTTAAGTGGTCATGCTCTGTGTGTAGTGGTCATGCCCTGTGAGTAGTGGTCATGCTTTATGTGTAGTGGTCATGCTCTGTGTGTCGTGGTAATGCTCTGTGTGTAGTGGTCATTCTCTGTGTGTAGTGATCATGCTCTGTGTGTAGTGGTCATGCTCTGTGTGTAGGATAATGCTCTTTGTTGTGGTCATGCTCTGTGTGTAGTGGTCATGCTCTGTGAATAGTGGTCATGCTCTGTGTGTAGTGGTCATCCTCTGTGTGTAGTGATCATGCTCTGTGTGTAGTGGTCATGCTCTGTGAATAGTGATCATGCTCTGTGTATAGTGGTCATCCTCTGTGTGTAGTGATCATGCTCTGTGTATAGTGGTCATGCTCTGTGAATAGTGGTCATGCTCTGTGTGTAGTGGTCATGCTCTGTGTGTAGTGGTCATGCTCTGTGTGAAGTGGTCATGCTCTGTGAATAGTGGTCATGCTCTGTGTGTAGTGGTCATGCTCTGTGTATAGTGGTCATGCTCTGTGTGCAGTGATCATGCTCTGACTATTGAAATGTGATTGTATTCATTCTTTCACTATTATGTCTATCTGCCTGTAGTCGTAGTCGGCCTATACCCAAACTTCTCACCTTTGAGCTTTGTGAGGTCTTCCTGGAACGTCGCCAGAAGTCTCTGATGATGTGAAAGACGGTTCCTGGTTTCATTTTCTCTCTCGAGCAGCGGAACCACAGAGGAGGCAATATCTGAGGAAGAGGAGACAATGAGGCAGAGGAGTCACCTAGAGGGCAATATGGTGCCACCCGGAGGAAGAGGAGACAATGAGGCAGAGGAGTCACCTAGAGGGCAATATGGCGCCACCCGGAGGAAGAGGAGACAATGAGGCAGAGGAGTCACCTAGAGGGCAATATGGCGCCACCCGGAGGAAGAGGAGACAATGAGGCAGAGGAGTCACCTAGAGGGCAATATGGCGCCACCCGGAGGAAGAGGAGACAATGAGGCAGAGGAGTCACCTAGAGGGCAATATGGCGCCACCCGGAGGAAGAGGAGACAATGAGGCAGAAGAGTCACCTAGAGGGCAATATGGCGCCACCCTGAGGAAGAGGAGACAATGAGGCAGAAGAGCCACATAGAGGACAATATGGCGCCACCCTGAGGAAGAGGAGACAATGAGGCAGAAGATCCTCCTCCAGAGGATCCAGTCTCCTCCTTATACTTGGTTACAGAGGTCCAGCAGGAAATCCCAACTTTGGAGCCCACTTTGGTTTGGTTCCTATGAGCTGATGGAAGGTGGAAGGTGGGCTCCATTATACCCTTCCCTGTTGGATGGTTGTGTTTTCCTGGCCATCATGTGGTGATAACAGTTGTGGATTATTTGTGGTAACATTGTAGATTGTCCTCACCTGGTAGATTGTCCGGGCCCTGACTCCTCACCTTGTAGATTGTCCGGGCCCTGACTCCTCACCTTGTAGGTTGTCCGGGCCCTGACTCCTCACCTTGTAGATTGTCCAGGCCCTGACTCCTCACCCTGTAGATTGTCCAGGCCCTGACTCCTCACCTTGTAGATTGTCTGGGCCCTGACTCCTCACCTTGTAGATTGTCCAGGCCCTGACTCCTCACCCTGTAGATTGTCCAGGCCCTGACTCCTCACCTTGTAGATTGTCTGGGCCCTGACTCCTCACCTTGTAGATTGTCCGGGCCCTGACTCCTCACCCTGTAGATTGTCCGGGCCCTGACTCCTCACCTTGTAGATTGTCCAGTCCGTGACTCCTCACCATGTAGATTGTCCGGGCCCTGACTCCTCACCTTGTAGATTGTCCAGTCCGTGACTCCTCACCATGTAGATTGTCCGGGCCCTGACTCCTCACCTTGTAGATTGTCCGGGCCCTGACTCCTCACCTTGTAGATTGTCCAGGCCCGGACTCCTCACCTTGTAGATTGTCTGGGCCCTGACTCCTCAGCTTGTAGAAAGTCCAGGCCCTGACTCCTCACCTTGTAGATTGTCCAGTCCGTGACTCCTCACCTTGTAGATTGTCCAGGCCCGGACTCCTCACCTTGTAGATTGTCCGGGCCCTGACTCCTCACCTTGTAGATTGTCCGGGCCCTGACTCCTCACCTTGTAGATTGTCTGGGCCCTGACTCCTCACCTTGTACATTGTCCGGATCCTGACTCCTCACCTTGTACATTGTCCGGGCCCTGACTCCTCACCTTGTACATTGTCCGGGCCCTGACTCCTCACCTTGTACATTGTCCGGGCCCTGACTCCTCACCTTGTACATTGTCCGGGCCCTGACTCCTCACCTTGTACATTGTCCGGGCCCTGACTCCTCACCTTGTACATTGTCCGGGCCCTGACTCCTCACCTTGTACATTGTCCGGGCCCTGACTCCTCACCTCGTAGATTGTCCAGGCCCTGACTCCTCACCTTGTAGATTGTCTGGGCCCTGACTCCTCACCTTGTAGATTGTCCGGGCCCTGACTCCTCACCTTGTAGATTGTCCGGGCCCTGACTCCTCACCTTGTAGATTGTCCGGGCCCTGACTCCTCACCTTGTAGATTGTCCGGGCCCTGACTCCTCACCTTGTAGATTGTCCGGGCCCTGACTCCTCACCTTGTAGATTGTCCGGGCCCTGACTCCTCACCTTGTAGATTGTCCGGGCCCTGACTCCTCACCTTGTACATTGTCCGGGCCCTGACTCCTCACCTTGTACATTGTCCAGGCCCTGACTCCTTACCTTGTAGATTGTCCAGGCCGTGACTCCTCACCTTGTAGATTGTCCAGGCCCTGACTCCTCACCTTGTAGATTGTCCAGGCCCTGACTCCTCACCTTGTAGATTGTCCAGGCCCTGACTCCTCACCTTGTAGATTGTCTGGGCCCTGACTTCTCACCTTGTAGATTGTCTGGGCCCTGACTCCTCACCTTGTAGATTGTCCAGGCCCTGACTCCTCACCTTGTAGATTGTCCAGGCCCTGACTCCTCACCTTGTAGATTGTCTGGGCCCTGACTCCTCACCTTGTAGATTGTCTGGGCCCTGACTCCTCACCTTGTAGATTGTCCAGGCCCTGACTCTTCACCTTGTAGATTGTCCGGGCCCTGACTCCTCACCTTGTAGATTGTCCGGGCCCTGACTCCTCACCCTGTAGATTGTCCGGGCCCTGACTCCTCACCCTGTAGATTGTCCGGGCCCTGACTCCTCACCTTGTAGATTGTCCGGGCCCTGACTCCTCACCTTGTAGATTGTCCAGGCCCTGACTCCTCACCTTGTAGATTGTCCAGGCCCTGACTCCTCACCTTGTAGATTGTCCAGGCCCTGACTCCTCACCTTGTAGATTGTCCGGGCCCTGACTCCTCACCTTGTATTTTTTCGAAGTCTTTCTGCAGCGCTGCCAGTAATTCATCATGAAATAAAAATCGCTCTTCATTCTCATTAATGTTTTTGTCCCAAGTTTGGAAATCTGATGAGAAGAGAAAAAAACATAAACATCACATATACAGCATTCAGGCCACCCGCTCTACAGCACGAGTATCAACAGCGCTCCTGGTAACTGCAACCCCCTATGGATAGAAGCCAGATTGTAGTAACAGCGCCCCCCTCAGTGTAGTGGCCAGTCCTGGTAACTGCGCCTCCCTATGGATAGAAGCCGGATTGTAGTAACAGCTCCAGCCTCAGTGTAGTGGCCAGTCCTTGTAACTGCATCTCCCTATGGATAGAAGCCAGACTGTAGTAACAGCTCCCCCCTCAGTGTAGTGGTCAGTCCTGGTAACTGCACCCCCCTATGGATAGAAGCCGGATTGTAGTAACAGCGCCCCCCTCAGTGTAGTGGTCAGTCCTGGTAACTGCACCCCCCTATGGATAGAAGCCGGATTGTAGTAACAGCGCCCCCCTCAGTGTAGTGGTCAGTCCTGGTAACTGCACCCCCCTATGGATAGAAGCCGGATTGTAATAGCACAGATCGGCCACTACATAGAGAATATGGGGGATATTTATCAGGACCTCTGCGCACCGCCAGTGGCGCAGAGGCCCTGAAATAATCGCAAATGCTAGCTTTTGCGATTATTTTTCACAATCCGCCACCTTCACGCCAGTGGGGCGTGAAGGGGCGTGAAGGGGGGGGGGCGCGGCCGGCCGAGCGGGGGGCGCAGCCGGACTGGAGTGGGCCGGCGCGGGGCGTTACTGTCCCCGCGCCTGCGCACTCGCTGCTGCCGGCGACTTTTCATACGTGAAAAGTCGCAGGTTGCGCAGGTTGCGCAGGGCCTGGCGTAGGAAAAACGCTGCGCAACTGGCAGCCCGATACATCAAGAGGCAGATCCTCTTCATGTATCGGGCTGCGAATTTGCAGTGGCGGGGCTATCACGAGCGCCAGCGTATGATAAATATCCCCCAATGTTCTCAAGATTAAAGAATATGGGGCACATTTATCACCGGTGTATGATATAAACCCTGTCCCTCCGCCGTGCCGGATCCATAAGCTCAGAACTCCTGATTTATCCGATAAGTGGCTCTGTCTTTCCGGCCTGACCGGTCCTGAGTGTGCAGGTGTGGGGCAGTAAGACCCCGTACTCACCCACTCCACCCCCGGACACAACCTCACCCTCCACAGCTCTTCGGCATGGACATGTGCTGTGCGCTAGGAATTGCAAATATCTCAGGTCTTGTAAGGCAAAAAAGATTCTCATCTTTAATTTGATACCAGAACCTTGTGCTACAGAACCTGTGATATAGGTCTAAAGTGACGCTCCCCTTCCGAGCTCTCAGCCTGACTCGTCTTTGCCTGAGATGGGTCAGGCTGAGAGGCGAGATGGGTGGTGTCATCTCATATGGACATATATTGAGCTTTATAGTACACAGAACCATAGTTTTAGTATCAAGTTAAAGAAGACAATGGAATCTTTCCAATTGTTTGAGCCTGTGGTTCTGTGACCTACAGAACCTAAAATACAGGGAGTTAAGGCCGTACTATGGAATAGGAGCTTTATCTACAGTTTGCTTTCTCAGGTAAGATTTGACCTGCATATATCCTCAGCTCAAAGCACCATAGGTCTCTGATGTTATTTGAAAGATGACATTCTGTTCTTTAATATGACACCAGAACTGTGGTCCTGGCTGCTGTAGAGCCCAAGATACAGGCATCTATATGAATGCCCATTAATGCTCCCCCTCCAACCTCTGGGCCTGACTCATCTGTGACAGAAGGTGACTATTCTCTGCTCATTGTCACATGACTTCGGAGGAGATTTTTATAGGTAATCAAGTGTCATGTGACATAAAGGAAGGAATTGCAGAAAAGACATTTCATACCCGACCTGGAGGGGTCTGATAGTTTAATGGGGTAAAAGCTGCTATGAGGTTCCCTTTAAAGGTCTATGCAGAAAAGTGGCGGCGTGTACGGTGACACACGTGGTCTACGTGGTCTCTGCGGTTATGTATTGCCGTGCTGTGGGCTCTGTGTATTCTTGTACGACGCTTCCCTGTCCAGTATTTGGAGTGTATGTAATACAGCCTGTGTATAAGGACATGTAGCGGCCAGGGCACTGCACTACATGGGAACCATTGTACATTGTCACATCACAGATTGTCACATTGTACATCATCACATTGTCACATTGTAGGTTGTCACATTGTACATTGTCACATTGTAGATTGTCACATTGTAGATTGTCACATTGTAGATCGTCACATTGTACGTTGTCACATTGTAGATTGTCACATTGTAGATTGTCACATTGTACATTGTTGCATTGTAGATCATCATATTGTACATTGTCACATTGTAGATTGTCACATTGTACATTGTCACATTGTAGATTGTCACATTGTAGATCGTCACATTGTACATTGTCACATTGGGGCAGATTTACTTACTCGGTCCATTCGCGATCCAGCGGCGCGTTCTCTGCGGTGGATTCGGGTCTTCCGGCAATTCACTAAGGCAGCTCCTCTGACGTCCACCAGATGTCGCTGCTGCGCTGAAGTTCCCCCGAGGCCCGCCGGAATGCACCATCCTATACCTGGTGAAGGTAAGTGCATGTCCCGTAACACTTTTTTTAAAAAAAATGCAGCGGTTTTTCCGAATCCGTCGGGTTTTTGTTCGGCCACGCCCCCCGATTTCCATGCCGTGCATGCCAGCGCCGATGCGCCACAATCCGGTCGCGTGCACCAAACACCTGGGGCAATAAAGGGAAAATCGGCGCAAAACTGAAAAATTCGGGTAACACGTCGGGAAAACGCGAATCAGGCCTTTAGTAAATGACCCCCAGTGTAGATTATCACATTGTAGATTGTCGCATTTAGATTATCACATTGTAGATTGTCACATTTAGATTGTCACATTGTAGATTGTCACATCGTAGATTGTCACATTGTAGATTGTCACATTTCTAACTGTCATGTTGTCACATTGTACATTGTCACATTGCAGGTTGTCACATTATACATTGTCACATTGCAGGTTGTCACATTGTAAATTGTCACATTGTAGATTGTCACATTGCAGGTTGTCACATTGTACATTGTCACATAGTAGATTGTCACATTGTACATTGTCACATTGCAGGTTGTCACATTATACATTGTCACATTGCAGGTTGTCACATTGTACATTGTCACATTATACATTGTCACATTATACATTGTCACATTGCAGGTTGTCACATTGTAGATTGTCACATTGTAGATTGTCGCATTGTAGATTGTCACATTGTATTCTGCTTCCTTACTTTGTTGTTCCCAGATTTCCTCCCTCAATGCCGTCAGTAACGTCTCGTGACTTTGTAGAAGTATTTTGTGTTCTTTCTGACTGTCATATATTATTTCCAGTAATATGGCATGAACTGAAATGGCAAATAGTGAGACACTGATGAGTATAAGACTGGAACGATAGAAAACGCCGGCAAAATCACAGACCTTGGATTCTCCCTGTTACTATTCAGTGTATGGAGCGTAGACTGGTAGGACGCGTCGTAAGGAAGGTCAACAAATAGGCAGGGAGAGTATCAGGGTCATTCTTCCCCCTGTCCTGACACCCGTCCTGACACATTTGGTAACTGGCAGCAGGAAACACAGTGGGGCAGATTTACTTACCCGGTCCCGCTGCGATCCCGCGGTGCATGGTCCGGCGTGATTCCCTAAGATCGTGCATCCCAGTTCCTGCAGGTGTCGCTTTTGCGCTGAGGTCCGCTGGAGTTCACCTGCTTCTTCCTGGTGCATGTGCGTGCTGATTTTGCAACACATTTCCTTTTTTAAATTCCGCGGTTTGTCCGAATCCGACGGGTTGTCCGACGGCCACACCCCCGATTTCGGCCGCATGCAAGTCAGCGCTGATGCGCCACAATCTGATCGCGTGCGCCAAAAACCCGGGGCAATTCAGGGCAAAAGAGAAATATTCGGGAAACCCGACGAAAGTGCGGCGTTCGGACCCTTAGTTAATGTGAACAAAACCTTAGAACTTCTTATAAAATCTTAGCAAACTCTGAACCCAACTGGAAACCAAAGTGTTGAGCTCACGTCTGCCAATAACTGGTGGTGATACCCGGAGAATATGGGTCGGAATGAATTGCACCTGTCAGACTTCCTGCCCGTAGCCTCTCTCCTTTATGTAATAAATTCAGGATAGGGGGCGCTATAGACCTTTTATCTCGAAGCTCATCAGTAACACGGAGTCCTGAGATGATTGGTTTGATATCTTGTTGTTGAAGTCAGTGACAATGTTGTTGATCCGTCTCTGCTGATCCTCTCTGTACTTGTGGTTCTCGCTGATCTGGTCCTCCAAGGCGCTGATCCTCTCCTCCAGCTCAGCCGGTGACATCGCCGTCTTCTTGGCGCCTCCTTTTTTGTCTTCCACTTCCACCTTTGTTTCATTCAAATCTTAAAAACACAAAGGACACCTAGTAAACACTCAAGGACTGACCATTACTACATTCCTATTCTGTGATGGCTTCTGAGGACACTATCACACGTGGAGCTTCAGTAGGGAGCAAGTAGTAGTGGGAATGTGGTGTGACAATGGAGGGTCCTGGTTGCCCTGTGTGTCCCTGGTTGTAATGTACGGAGGTCCCATAGTTGGAGTCTGTTATGCCAATTGGTTCTGTACTGAAGGTTCTCATCTCTCATGGTCAAATACTGGGACCTGTGCCTCCTGCTTAGCTAGTAATGGAGTCCACTATGGATGGCGATGCAGTAGTGGGGGTTAGTTACCATTACTGCATTCATATTCTGTGATGGCTTCTGAGGGCACTATCACACGTGGCTGATGGCTCTACACTAGGGTTCAATAGCTTCTACAGACAAGTTGTGATAACTGAACTAGTATTGGGGGAAGTACTCAGTGGTGACTCAGTAGTAGGGGGTCAGTAATGCTTGGTGGCCCAATATTGGGGGTCTCTATCCTCTCATGGTCAAGTACTGGAGGGTATCCTTGTCAACTGGTAATGAGGGTTATGAGAGATGTTGGATCAGTAGTCAACTTATCTCGATGGATAGGTCATGGCAGTGTCTAACGTCCAATAATCAAGAAGTGGAATCCACCTTGTGGGCCGGTAGTGAGGGGTCAGTAATCCTTGGTAGTAAAGTACTGGGGTCTCCAGCATCTCCTAGGCGTCTGGTAATGAGACCTTCATAAAGTTGTGGTGCAGCTCCTGACTCCCCGGAGAGCTCACTAGCTATGAGGCCGCCTCGCACTGTTTATAACAATATTTTCTAGCTATCGAGAAGCAGGGAGCACTGGATATTATTGTAAATGGGGCGCCCTACGACATGTAGTGCGAGGCTGAGAGTTTCTCGTACTATATTTGGGGATAACATATTGTGGGGTTAAAGGGAACTCGTTACAATGTTAGAACCTGTCTATGAATTTAAGGTTTACCATTGGAAACCTGTCCATGTACAATCTGGAAACATGCGCCGTAGGCAACAATTTTAACATTAACCCCTAGTTACGTAGCAGATGCCCCAAATCAAGGGAATATGTTCCCTTTAAGGTGAGAAAGACAATGTAATGTTTCAATTAATTGTCATAAAAACATGTCTATCACAACCCGCTGGTGTTGGACTGTGGATTTCTCGGGTCCACCAGATAACATTATTCTGGGTTCCCCCTCTTCATCATCCTATAGGACGTAGACATCCAGATGAGGTTTTCTCGTACTGTATCTCAGGGATCTAGTGTTAGGCTAGTGCTGGGCCCACTGGAGGATCCTCTAGTTTCCTAATGGGCCAGTTAGACACCCTAATCCTTCCCAAACATTTCTCATGGGTGATTACACATCCGGGCCCAGTATGGATAATTTTATCTGTATGGGTCACCAAATCCCCAGAGTCTGACGGATTACCTGATCGACAAATCGCAACTTCTCTTTTCTCCTCTATGAAAAAAATGAAAGAAGAGTTTGAAATCAGATTCATCTATTTCCATCAGTTTTTACAAAATATTTCTATGTGAAATCTTATTGTGATAGATGAATACAAATCCACAGGTCCCAATGGGACAGAGACACCGGTACATTGTTATACATACATATATCCCAGAATTATTTCATATATACATTGATGGATACATCTTCGCCTCTATAGCGTTTTCTATCATACTATGTTGTTTTGGAACAGCAGTGGTGGGTGTCGGATCAGTACCTATATAACCATATATCCCTAAACCCCTATATCCCTATAACCCTATAACCATATATCCCTAAACCCCTATATCCCTACCCTATTGTGATAGGTATCTATATGGTGGCACCCTCGCCCTCCAGTACAGTAGATGCCTGGTAACATTCGGCGCACACAGCAGTCAGACGCTTGTATGGAGACCCTTGAATGCGCTACGATATTGTGGTTTGGCACATGCCCTGTACATCTATGATGTGGCCACTTTGTGCGTTGGCTTCATCATATGAGGGATCCCAACTGGGTCAAATGGACAACTTGACTTTGGGTTTTATAATTACGAACTGACAACTTCCTGAACTGAGGGCCATAGGGCTGTCTGAATGAAGCCTTCATTGACAATCCCAAGAGTAAGACTCTTCCACCACAATCGGGGTCCATGTCTAGAACTGAGGTCTACAGACAAGGTCTATCACAGCTCTTGGAGGACCTTGATGTGGACTCTTACCTTTCAGATAGGCGCAGTTGAAGTAGCTGCATGTCTGGCCGGTGCTTCTGAGGATGTAGTGAGAATCCTGCTTCGTAACATATAGAAACTTTTCTGTTGGAGGAATCAGGACTTCCTTCTCTCCCGGATAAAAAGAAAATTCATCAATTATGGCACCAAAACAAGTTGTGATCTGAAATATGGATTCTGTGCCAAAAACTTGTGCAGCCTCAACTTCCAGGGAAGATGAAGAAAACCTACCAAATTTGAAGAGTGGTGGAACGTTGAAGGCGTGAGGACTTCCTCTATAAGTTGTATAGTTTACATTGCAGTTGGGTTTTAGGATCTGCAACGCTCTGGTGAGATAGAAGTGAAGGGCCTTAAAGTGAAAGTTCTCCATATAATCTTTGCGGGAGGTCCCTGCTTTGGTGAGGTTTCCATTCATCTGTTGGTGTATGGGATTCTCCACTGGGAAGTTGTTGGTGTAGGTCAGCAGAGCTATTCCATGCTGATCCCCAAAGCCATCAGGAAGCAGGAGATCATCTTGTATATTCTCCCACTTAGCAGCTGCCTTGAGCCAGGCCTCGTTAAACTGTGGATTCCCCTTCTCTTTATGAAGAACCTTGGGCATAATGTCATTCTCTAACCTAAGCGAGCAGCCGATGTACTGGTCGTCAAACATGTTGGGATCATACTTCATTCTGTAGGTCTCACTGTGGACCTGGGTTAAAAGAGAAAAAAAAAAATTGAGGAGATTCTCAAAGACTGATAAGAGCGTCCATGCTGACCCCTGACCCCTGCCTGCTATAATAGGTGTCAGGACACACAGGACATGGCAGCTCGCTTTGTATGGGGGGTGTAGTCATGGAGGGGTCACAGTGCCCATGCTGACCCCTGACTACTGCTGGCTATAATAGCAAGGTGTCAGGACACACAGGACATGGCAGCTCGCTGTCTATGGGGGGTGTAGTCACAGAGGGGTCAGAGCGCCCATGCTGACCCCTGACCACTGCTGGCTATGATAGAAAGGTGTCAGGACACACAGGACATGGCAGCTCGCTGTGTATGAGGGGGTGTAGTCACAGAGAGATCAGAGCGCCCATGCTGACCCCTGACCACTGCTGGCTATGATAGCAAGGTGTCAGGACACACAGGACATGGCAGCTCTCTGTGTATGGGGGGTATAGTCCCAGAGGGGTCAGAGCGTCTATGCTGACCCCTGACCACTTCTGGCTATGATAGAAAGGTGTCAGGACACACAGGACATGGCAGCTCACTGTGTATGGGGGGGTGTAGTCACAGAGGGGTCACAGTGCCCATGCTGAACCCTGAACACTGCTGGCTATGATAGAAAGGTGTCAGGACACAGGACATGGCAGCTCGCTGTGTATGGGAGGTGTAGTCACACAGGGGTGAGAGCGCCCATGCTGACCCCTGACCACTGCTGGCTATGATAGAAAGGTGTCAGAACACACAGGACATGGCAGCTCGCTGTGTATGGGGGGTGTAGTCACAGAGGGGTCAGAGCCCCCATGCTGACCCCTGACCACTACTGGCTATGATAGAAAGGCATCAGGACACACAGGACACGGCAGCACGCTGTGTATGGGGGGTGTAGTCACAGAGGGGTCAAAGAGCCCATGCTGACCCCTGACCACTGCTGGCTATGATAGAAAGGTGTCAGGACACACAGGACATGGAAGCTCGCTGTGTATGGGGGTGTAGTCACAGAGGGGTCAAAGAGCCCATGCTGACCCCTGACCACTGCTGGCTATGATAAAAAGGTGTCAGGACACACAGGACATGGCAGTTCACTGTGTATGGGGGGTGTAGTCACAGAGGGGTCACAGTGACCATACTGACTCCTGACCACTGCTGGCTATGATAGAAAGGTGTCAGGACACACAGGACATGGCAGCTCGCTGTGTATAGGGGTTGTAGTCACAGAGGGGTCAGAGCACCCATGCTGACCCCTGACCACAGCTGGCTATGATAGAAAGGTGTCAGGACACACTGGACATGGCAGCTCGCTGTGTATGGGGATGTAGTCATGGAGGGGTCAGAGCACCCATGCTGACCCCTGACCACAGCTGGCTATGATAGAAAGGTCTCAGGACACAGGACATGGCAGCTCGCTGTGTATGGGGGGTGTAGTCACAGAGGGGTCAGAGCGCCCATGCTGACTCCTGACCACTGCTGGCTATGATAGAAAGGTGTCAGGACACACAGAACATGGCAGGTCCCTGTGTATGGGGGGTGTAGTCACAGAGGGATCAGAGCACCCATGCTGACCCCTGACCACTGTTGGCTATGATAGAAAGGTGTCAGGACACACAGGACATGGCAGCTCGCTGTGTATGGAGAGTGTAGTCACAGAGAAGTCAGAGCACCCATGCTGACCCCTGACCACTGCTGGCTATGATAGAAAGGTGTCAGGACACACAGGACATGGCAGCTCGCTGTGTCTGGGGGGTGTAGTCACAGAGGGGTCAGAGCACCCATGCTGACCCCTGAACACTGCTGGCTATGATAGAAAGGTGTCAGGACACACAGGACATGGCAGCTCGCTGTGTATTGGGGGTATAGTCACAGAGGGGTCAGAGCGCCTATGCTGACCCCTGACCACTGCTGGCTATGAAAGAAAGGTGTCAGGACACACAGGACATGGCAGCTCCCTGTGTATGGGGAGTGTAGTCACAGAGGGGTCAGAGCGCCCATGCTGACCCCTGACCACTGCTGGCTATGATAGAAAGGTGACAGGACACACAGGACATGGCAGCTCGCTGTGTGTGGGGGGTGTAGTCACAGAGGGGTCAGAGCGCCCATGCTGACCCCTGACCACTGCTGGCTATGATAGAAAGGTGTCAGGACACACAGGACATGGCAGCTCGCTGTGTATTGGGGGTAGAGTCACAGAGGGGTCAGAGCACCCATGCTGACCCCTGACGACTGCTGGCTATGATAGAAAGGTGTCAGGACACACAGGACATGGCAGCTCGCTGTGTATGGGGGGTGTAGTCACAGAGGGGTCAGAGCGCCCATGCTGACTCCTGACCACTGCTGGCTATGATAGAAAGGTGTCAGGACACACAGGACATGGCAGGTCCCTGTGTATGGGGGGTGTAGTCACAGAGGGATCAGAGCACCCATGCTGACGCCTGACCACTGCTGGCTATGATAGAAAGGTGTCAGGACACACAGGACATGGCAGCTCGCTGTGTATGGAGAGTGTAGTCACAGAGAAGTCAGAGCACCCATGCTGACCCCTGACCACTGCTGGCTATGATAGAAAGGTGTCAGGACACACAGGACATGGCAGCTCGCTGTGTCTGGGGGGTGTAGTCACAGAGGGGTCAGAGCACCCATGCTGACCCCTGAACACTGCTGGCTATGATAGAAAGGTGTCAGGACACACAGGACATGGCAGCTCGCTGTGTCTGGGGGGTGTAGTCACAGAGGGGTCAGAGCACCCATGCTGACCCCTGAACACTGCTGGCTATGATAGAAAGGTGTCAGGACACACAGGACATGGCAGCTCGCTGTGTATTGGGGGTATAGTCACAGAGGGGTCAGAGCGCCTATGCTGACCCCTGACCACTGCTGGCTATGATAGAAAGGTGTCAGGACACACAGGACATGGCAGCTCGCTGTGTATGGGGGGTGTAGTCACAGAGGGGTCAGAGCACCCATGCTGACCCCTGACCACTGCTAGCTATGATAGAAAGGTGTCAGGACACACAGGACATGGCAGCTCCCTGTGTATGGGGAGTGTAGTCACAGAGGGGTCAGAGCGCCCAAGCTGACCCCTGACCACTGCTGGCTATGATAGAAAGGTGACAGGACACACAGGACATGGCAGCTCGCTGTGTGTGGGGGGTGTAGTCACAGAGGGGTCAGAGCGCCCATGCTGACCCCTGACCACTGCTGGCTATGATACAAAGGTGTCAGGACACACAGGACATGGCAGCTCGCTGTGTATGGGGGTGTTGTCACAGAGGGGTCAGAGCACCCATGCTGACCCCTGACGACTGCTGGCTATGATAGAAAGGTGTCAGGACACACAGGACATGGCAGCTCGCTGTGTATGGGGGTGTAGTCACAGAGAGGTCAGAGCGCCCATGCTGACCCCTGACCACTGCTGGCTATGATAGATAGGTGTCAGGACACACAGGACATGGCAGCTCGCTGTGTATGGGCGGTGTAGTCACAGAGGGGTCAGAGTGCCCATGCTGACCCCTGACAACTTCTGGCTATGATAGAAAGGTGTCAGGACACACAGGACATGGCAGCTCGCTGTGTCTGGGGGGAGTAGTCACAGAGGGGTCAGAGCGCCCATGCTGACCCCTGACCACTGCTGGCTATGATAGAAAGGTGTCAGGACACACAGGACATGGCAGCTCACTGTGTATGGGGGTGTAGTCACAGAGGGGCAAAGCGCCCATGCTGACCCCTGACCACTGCTGGCTATGATAGAAAGGTTTCAGGACACAGGACATGGCAGCTCGCTGTTTATGGGGGGTGTAGTCACAGAGGGGTCAGAGCGCCTTTGCTGACTCCTGACGACTGCTGGCTATGATAGAAAGGTGTCAGGACACACAGGACATGGTCGCTCGCTGTGTATGGGGGTGTAGTCACAGAGGGGTCAGAGCGCCCATGCTGACCCCTGACCACTGCTGGCTATGATAGAAAGGTGTCAGGACACAGGACATGGCAGCTCGCTGTGTATGGGGGTGTAGTCACAGAGGGGTCAGAGCGCCCATGCTGACCCCTGACGACTGCTGGCTATGATAGAAAGGTGTCAGGACACACAGGACATGGTCGCTCGCTGTTTATGGGGGTGTAGTCACAGAGGGGCCAGAGCGCCCATGCTGACCCCTGACCACTGCTGGCTATGATAGAAAGGTGTCAGGACACAGGACATGGCAGCTCACTGTGTATGGGGGTGTAGTCACAGAGGGGTCAGAGCGCCCATGCTGACCCCTGACCACTGCTGGCTATGATAGAAAGGTGTCAGGACACAGGACATGGCAGCTCGCTGTGTATGGGGATGTAGTCACAGAGGGGCCAGAGCACCCATGCTGACCCCTGACCACTGCTGGCTATGATAGAAAGGTGTCAGGACACAGGACATGGCAGCTCACTGTGTATGGGGGTGTAGTCACAGAGGGGTCAGAGCGCCCATGCTGACCCCTGACCACTGCTGGCTATGATAGAAAGGTGTCAGGACACACAGGACATGGCAGCTCGCTGTGTATGGGGGGTGTAGTCACAGAGGGGTCAGAGCGCCCATGCTGACCCCTGACCACTGCTGGCTATGATAGAAAGGTGTCAGGACACACAGGACATGGCAGCTCGCTGTGTATGGGGGGTGTAGTCACAGAGGGGTCAGAGCGCCCATGCTGACCCCTGACCACTGCTGGCTATGATAGAAAGGTGTCAGGACACACAGGACATGGCAGCTCCCTGTGTATGGGGAGTGTAGTCACAGAGGGGTCAGAGCGCCCATGCTGACCCCTGACCACTGCTGGCTATGATAGAAAGGTGACAGGACACACAGGACATGGCAGCTCGCTGTGTGTGGGGGGTGTAGTCACAGAGGGGTCAGAGCGCCCATGCTGACCCCTGACCACTGCTGGCTATGATAGAAAGGTGTCAGGACACACAGGACATGGCAGCTCGCTGTGTATTGGGGGTAGAGTCACAGAGGGGTCAGAGCGCCTATGCTGACCCCTGACCACTACTGGCTATGATAGAAAGGTGTCAGGACACACAGGACATGGCAGCTCGCTGTGTATTGGGGGTATAGTCACAGAGGGGTCAGAGCGCCTATGCTGACCCCTGACCACTGCTGGCTATGATAGAAAGGTGTCAGGACACACAGGACATGGCAGCTCCCTGTGTATGGGGAGTGTAGTCACAGAGGGGTCAGAGCGCCCATGCTGACCCCTGACCACTGCTGGCTATGATAGAAAGGTGTCAGGACACACAGGACATGGCAGCTCGCTGTGTATGGGGGGTGTAGTCACAGAGGGGTCAGAGCGCCCATGCTGACCCCTGACCACTGCTGGCTATGATAGAAAGGTGTCAGGACACACAGTACATGGCAGCTCGCTGTGTATGGGGGGTGTAGTCACAGAGGGGTCAGAGCGCCCATGCTGACCCCTGACCACTGCTGGCTATGATAGAAAGGTGTCAGGACACACAGGACATGGCAGCTCGCTGTGTATGGGGGGTGTAGTCACAGAGGGGTCAGAGCGCCCATGCTGACCCCTGACCACTGCTGGCTATGATAGAAAGGTGTCAGGACACACAGGACATGGCAGCTCGCTGTGTATGGGGGGTGTAGTCACAGAGGGGTCAGAGCGCCCATGCTGACCCCTGACCACTGCTGGCTATGATAGAAAGGTGTCAGGACACACAGGACATGGCAGCTCCCTGTGTATGGGGAGTGTAGTCACAGAGGGGTCAGAGCGCCCATGCTGACCCCTGACCACTGCTGGCTATGATAGAAAGGTGACAGGACACACAGGACATGGCAGCTCGCTGTGTGTGGGGGTTGTAGTCACAGAGGGGTCAGAGCGCCCATGCTGACCCCTGACCACTGCTGGCTATGATAGAAAGGTGTCAGGACACACAGGACATGGCAGCTCGCTGTGTATTGGGGGTAGAGTCACAGAGGGGTCAGAGCGCCTATGCTGACCCCTGACCACTACTGGCTATGATAGAAAGGTGTCAGGACACACAGGACATGGCAGCTCGCTGTGTATTGGGGGTATAGTCACAGAGGGGTCAGAGCGCCTATGCTGACCCCTGACCACTGCTGGCTATGATAGAAAGGTGTCAGGACACACAGGACATGGCAGCTCCCTGTGTATGGGGAGTGTAGTCACAGAGGGGTCAGAGCGCCCATGCTGACCCCTGACCACTGCTGGCTATGATAGAAAGGTGTCAGGACACACAGGACATGGCAGCTCGCTGTGTATTGGGGGTAGAGTCACAGAGGGGTCAGAGCGCCTATGCTGACCCCTGACCACTGCTGGCTATGATAGAAAGGTGTCAGGACACACAGGACATGGCAGCTCGCTGTGTATGGGGGGTGTAGTCACAGAGGGGTCAGAGCGCCCATGCTGACCCCTGACCACTGCTGGCTATGATAGAAAGGTGTCAGGACACACAGTACATGGCAGCTCGCTGTGTATGGGGGGTGTAGTCACAGAGGGGTCAGAGCGCCCATGCTGACCCCTGACCACTGCTGGCTATGATAGAAAGGTGTCAGGACACACAGGACATGGCAGCTCGCTGTGTATGGGGGGTGTAGTCACAGAGGGGTCAGAGCGCCCATGCTGACCCCTGACCACTGCTGGCTATGATAGAAAGGTGTCAGGACACACAGGACATGGCAGCTCGCTGTGTATGGGGGGTGTAGTCACAGAGGGGTCAGAGCGCCCATGCTGACCCCTGACCACTGCTGGCTATGATAGAAAGGTGTCAGGACACACAGGACATGGCAGCTCCCTGTGTATGGGGAGTGTAGTCACAGAGGGGTCAGAGCGCCCATGCTGACCCCTGACCACTGCTGGCTATGATAGAAAGGTGACAGGACACACAGGACATGGCAGCTCGCTGTGTGTGGGGGGTGTAGTCACAGAGGGGTCAGAGCGCCCATGCTGACCCCTGACCACTGCTGGCTATGATAGAAAGGTGTCAGGACACACAGGACATGGCAGCTCGCTGTGTATTGGGGGTAGAGTCACAGAGGGGTCAGAGCGCCTATGCTGACCCCTGACCACTGCTGGCTATGATAGAAAGGTGTCAGGACACACAGGACATGGCAGCTCGCTGTGTATTGGGGGTATAGTCACAGAGGGGTCAGAGCGCCTATGCTGACCCCTGACCACTGCTGGCTATGATAGAAAGGTGTCAGGACACACAGGACATGGCAGCTCCCTGTGTATGGGGAGTGTAGTCACAGAGGGGTCAGAGCGCCCATGCTGACCCCTGACCACTGCTGGCTATGATAGAAAGGTGTCAGGACACACAGGACATGGCAGCTCGCTGTGTATTGGGGGTAGAGTCACAGAGGGGTCAGAGCGCCTATGCTGACCCCTGACCACTGCTGGCTATGATAGAAAGGTGTCAGGACACACAGGACATGGCAGCTCGCTGTGTATGGGGGGTGTAGTCACAGAGGGGTCAGAGCGCCCATGCTGACCCCTGACCACTGCTGGCTATGATACAAAGGTGTCAGGACACACAGGACATGGCAGCTCGCTGTGTATGGGGGTGTTGTCACAGAGGGGTCAGAGCGCCCATGCTGACCCCTGACCACTGCTGGCTATGATAGATAGGTGTCAGGACACACAGGACATGGCAGCTCGCTGTGTATGGGGGGTGTAGTCACAGAGGGGTCAGAGCGCCCATGCTGACCCCTGACCACTGCTGGCTATGATAGAAAGGTGTCAGGACACACAGGACATGGCAGCTCGCTGTGTATGGGGGGTGTAGTCACAGAGGGGTCAGAGCACCCATGCTGACCCCTGACCACTGCTAGCTATGATAGAAAGGTGTCAGGACACACTGGACATGGCAGCTCGCTGTGTATGGGGGGTGTAGTCACAGAGGGGTCAGAGCACCCATGCTGACCCCTGACCACTGCTAGCTATGATAGAAAGGTGTCAGGACACACTGGACATGGCAGCTCGCTGTGTATGGGGATGTAGTCATGGAGGGGTCAGAGCACCCATGCTGACCCCTGACCACTGCTGGCTATGATAGAAAGGTGTCAGGACACTCTGGACATGGCAGCTCGCTGTGTATGGGGATGTAGTCATGGAGGGGTCAGAGCACCCATGCTGACCCCTGACCACTGCTGGCTATGATAGAAAGGTCTCAGGACACAGGACATGGCAGCTCGCTGTGTATGGGGGGTGTAGTCACAGAGGGGTCAGAGCGCCCATGCTGACTCCTGACCACTGCTGGCTATGATAGAAAGGTGTCAGGACACACAGGACATGGCAGGTCCCTGTGTATGGGGGGTGTAGTCACAGAGGGATCAGAGCACCCATGCTGACCCCTGACCACTGCTGGCTATGATAGAAAGGTGACAGGACACACAGGACATGGCAGCTCGCTGTGTGTGGGGGGTGTAGTCACAGAGGGGTCAGAGCGCCCATGCTGACCCCTGACCACTGCTGGCTATGATACAAAGGTGTCAGGACACACAGGACATGGCAGCTCGCTGTGTATGGGGGTGTAGTCACAGAGAGGTCAGAGCGCCCATGCTGACCCCTGACCACTGCTGGCTATGATAGATAGGTGTCAGGACACACAGGACATGGCAGCTCGCTGTGTATGGGCGGTGTAGTCACAGAGGGGTCAGAGTGCCCATGCTGACCCCTGACCACTGCTGGCTATGATAGAAAGGTTTCAGGACACAGGACATGGCAGCTCGCTGTTTATGGGGGGTGTAGTCACAGAGGGGTCAGAGCGCCTTTGCTGACTCCTGACGACTGCTGGCTATGATAGAAAGGTGTCAGGACACACAGGACATGGCAGCTTGCTGTGTATGGGGGGTGTAGTCACAGAGTGGTGAGAGCACCCATGCTGACCCCTGACCACTGCTGGCTATGATAGAAAGGTGTCAGGACACACAGGACATGGCAGCTCGCTGTGTATGGGGGGTGTAGTCACAGAGGGGTCAGAGCGCCCATGCTGACCCCTGACCACTGCTGGCTATGAGATAAAGGTAGTCAGGACACACAGGACATGGCAGCTCGCTGTGTATGGGGAGTGTAGTCACAGAGGGGTCAGAGCGCCCATGCTGACCCCTGACCACTGCTGGCTATGATAGAAAGGTGTCAGGACACACAGGACATGGTCGCTCGCTGTGTATGGGGGTGTAGTCACAGAGGGGTCAGAGCGCCCATGCTGACCCCTGACCACTGCTGGCTATGATAGAAAGGTGTCAGGACACACAGGACATGTTCGCTCGCTGTGTATGGGGGTGTAGTCACAGAGGGGTCAGAGCGCCCATGCTGACCCCTGACGACTGCTGGCTATGATAGAAAGGTGTCAGGACACACAGGACATGGTCGCTCGCTGTTTATGGGGGTGTAGTCACAGAGGGGCCAGAGCGCCCATGCTCACCACTGACCACTGCTGGCTATGATAGAAAGGTGTCAGGACACAGGACATGGCAGCTCACTGTGTATGGGGGTGTAGTCACAGAGGGGTCAGAGCGCCCATGCTGACCCCTGACCACTGCTGGCTATGATAGAAAGGTGTCAGGACACAGGACATGGCAGCTCGCTGTGTATGGGGGATGTAGTCACAGAGGGGCCAGAGCACCCATGCTGACCCCTGACCACTGCTGGCTATGATAGAAAGGTGTCAGGACACAGGACATGGCAGCTCACTGTGTATGGGGGTGTAGTCACAGAGGGGTCAGAGCGCCCATGCTGACCCCTGACCACTGCTGGCTATGATAGAAAGGTGTCAGGACACACAGTACATGGCAGCTCGCTGTGTATTGGGGGTAGAGTCACAGAGGGGTCAGAGCGCCTATGCTGACCCCTGACCACTACTGGCTATGATAGAAAGGTGTCAGGACACACAGGACATGGCAGCTCGCTGTGTATTGGGGGTATAGTCACAGAGGGGTCAGAGCGCCTATGCTGACCCCTGACCACTGCTGGCTATGATAGAAAGGTGTCAGGACACACAGGACATGGCAGCTCCCTGTGTATGGGGAGTGTAGTCACAGAGGGGTCAGAGCGCCCATGCTGACCCCTGACCACTGCTGGCTATGATAGAAAGGTGTCAGGACACACAGGACATGGCAGCTCGCTGTGTATTGGGGGTAGAGTCACAGAGGGGTCAGAGCGCCTATGCTGACCCCTGACCACTGCTGGCTATGATAGAAAGGTGTCAGGACACACAGGACATGGCAGCTCGCTGTGTATGGGGGGTGTAGTCACAGAGGGGTCAGAGCGCCCATGCTGACCCCTGACCACTGCTGGCTATGATAGAAAGGTGTCAGGACACACAGTACATGGCAGCTCGCTGTGTATGGGGGGTGTAGTCACAGAGGGGTCAGAGCGCCCATGCTGACCCCTGACCACTGCTGGCTATGATAGAAAGGTGTCAGGACACACAGGACATGGCAGCTCGCTGTGTATGGGGGGTGTAGTCACAGAGGGGTCAGAGCGCCCATGCTGACCCCTGACCACTGCTGGCTATGATAGAAAGGTGTCAGGACACACAGGACATGGCAGCTCCCTGTGTATGGGGAGTGTAGTCACAGAGGGGTCAGAGCGCCCATGCTGACCCCTGACCACTGCTGGCTATGATAGAAAGGTGACAGGACACACAGGACATGGCAGCTCGCTGTGTGTGGGGGGTGTAGTCACAGAGGGGTCAGAGCGCCCATGCTGACCCCTGACCACTGCTGGCTATGATAGAAAGGTGTCAGGACACACAGGACATGGCAGCTCGCTGTGTATTGGGGGTAGAGTCACAGAGGGGTCAGAGCGCCTATGCTGACCCCTGACCACTACTGGCTATGATAGAAAGGTGTCAGGACACACAGGACATGGCAGCTCGCTGTGTATTGGGGGTATAGTCACAGAGGGGTCAGAGCGCCTATGCTGACCCCTGACCACTGCTGGCTATGATAGAAAGGTGTCAGGACACACAGGACATGGCAGCTCCCTGTGTATGGGGAGTGTAGTCACAGAGGGGTCAGAGCGCCCATGCTGACCCCTGACCACTGCTGGCTATGATAGAAAGGTGTCAGGACACACAGGACATGGCAGCTCGCTGTGTATTGGGGGTAGAGTCACAGAGGGGTCAGAGCGCCTATGCTGACCCCTGACCACTGCTGGCTATGATAGAAAGGTGTCAGGACACACAGGACATGGCAGCTCGCTGTGTATGGGGGGTGTAGTCACAGAGGGGTCAGAGCGCCCATGCTGACCCCTGACCACTGCTGGCTATGATACAAAGGTGTCAGGACACACAGGACATGGCAGCTCGCTGTGTATGGGGGTGTTGTCACAGAGGGGTCAGAGCGCCCATGCTGACCCCTGACCACTGCTGGCTATGATAGATAGGTGTCAGGACACACAGGACATGGCAGCTCGCTGTGTATGGGGGGTGCAGTCACAGAGGGGTCAGAGCGCCCATGCTGACCCCTGACAACTTCTGGCTATGATAGAAAGGTGTCAGGACACACAGGACATGGCAGCTCGCTGTGTATGGGGGGTGTAGTCACAGAGGGGTCAGAGCACCCATGCTGACCCCTGACCACTGCTAGCTATGATAGAAAGGTGTCAGGACACACTGGACATGGCAGCTCGCTGTGTATGGGGGGTGTAGTCACAGAGGGGTCAGAGCACCCATGCTGACCCCTGACCACTGCTAGCTATGATAGAAAGGTGTCAGGACACACTGGACATGGCAGCTCGCTGTGTATGGGGATGTAGTCATGGAGGGGTCAGAGCACCCATGCTGACCCCTGACCACTGCTGGCTATGATAGAAAGGTGTCAGGACACACTGGACATGGCAGCTTGCTGTGTATGGGGATGTAGTCATGGAGGGGTCAGAGCACCCATGCTGACCCCTGACCACTGCTGGCTATGATAGAAAGGTCTCAGGACACAGGACATGGCAGCTCGCTGTGTATGGGGGGTGTAGTCACAGAGGGGTCAGAGCGCCCATGCTGACTCCTGACCACTGCTGGCTATGATAGAAAGGTGTCAGGACACACAGGACATGGCAGGTCCCTGTGTATGGGGGGTGTAGTCACAGAGGGATCAGAGCACCCATGCTGACCCCTGACCACTGCTGGCTATGATAGAAAGGTGTCAGGACACACAGGACATGGCAGCTCGCTGTGTATGGGGGTGTAGTCACAGAGGGGTCAGAGCACCCATGCTGACCCCTGACCACTGCTGGCTATGATATAAAGGTGTCCGGACACACAGGACATGGCAGCTCGCTGTGTATGGGGAGTGTAGTCACAGAGGGGTCAGAGCGCCCATGCTGACCCCTGACCACTGCTGGCTATGATAGAAAGGTGTCAGGACACACAGGACATGGTCGCTCGCTGTGTATGGGGGTGTAGTCACAGAGGGGTCAGAGCGCCTATGCTGACCCCTGACCACTGCTGGCTATGATAGAAAGGTGTCAGGACACACAGGACATGGCAGCTCGCTGTGTATGGGGGGTGTAGTCACAGAGGGGTCAGAGCACCCATGCTGACCCCTGACCACTGCTAGCTATGATAGAAAGGTGTCAGGACACACAGGACATGGCAGCTACCTGTGTATGGGGAGTGTAGTCACAGAGGGGTCAGAGCGCCAAAGCTGACCCCTGACCACTGCTGGCTATGATAGAAAGGTGACAGGACACACAGGACATGGCAGCTCGCTGTGTGTGGGGGGTGTAGTCACAGAGGGGTCAGAGCGCCCATGCTGACCCCTGACCACTGCTGGCTATGATACAAAGGTGTCAGGACACACAGGACATGGCAGCTCGCTGTGTATGGGGGTGTTGTCACAGAGGGGTCAGAGCACCCATGCTGACCCCTGACGACTGCTGGCTATGATAGAAAGGTGTCAGGACACACAGGACATGGCAGCTCGCTGTGTATGGGGGTGTAGTCACAGAGAGGTCAGAGCGCCCATGCTGACCCCTGACCACTGCTGGCTATGATAGATAGGTGTCAGGACACACAGGACATGGCAGCTCGCTGTGTATGGGGGGTGTAGTCACAGAGGGGTCAGAGTGCCCATGCTGACCCCTGACAATTTCTGGCTATGATAGAAAGGTGTCAGGACACACAGGACATGGCAGCTCGCTGTGTCTGGGGGGAGTAGTCACAGAGGGGTCATAGCGCCCATGCTGACCCCTGACCACTGCTGGCTATGATAGAAAGGTGTCAGGACACACAGGACATGGCAGCTCGCTGTGTCTGGGGGGAGTAGTCACAGAGGGGTCAGAGCGCCCATGCTGACCCCTGACCACTGCTGGCTATGATAGAAAGGTGTCAGGACACACAGGACATGGCAGCTCACTGTGTATGGGGGTGTAGTCACAGAGGGGCAAAGCGCCCATGCTGACCCCTGACCACTGCTGGCTATGATAGAAAGGTTTCAGGACACAGGACATGGCAGCTCGCTGTTTATGGGGGGTGTAGTCACAGAGGGGTCAGAGCGCCTTTGCTGACTCCTGACGACTGCTGGCTATGATAGAAAGGTGTCAGGACACACAGGACATGGCAGCTTGCTGTGTATGGGGGGTGTAGTCACAGAGGGGTGAGAGCACCCATGCTGACCCCTGACCACTGCTGGCTATGATAGAAAGGTGTCAGGACACACAGGACATGGCAGCTCGCTGTGTATGGGGGGTGTAGTCACAGAGGGGTCAGAGCGCCCATGCTGACCCCTGACCACTGCTGGCTATGAGATAAAGGTAGTCAGGACACACAGGACATGGCAGCTCGCTGTGTATGGGGAGTGTAGTCACAGAGGGGTCAGAGCGCCCATGCTGACCCCTGACCACTGCTGGCTATGATAGAAAGGTGTCAGGACACACAGGACATGGTCGCTCGCTGTGTATGGGGGTGTAGTCACAGAGGGGTCAGAGCGCCCATGCTGACCCCTGACCACTGCTGGCTATGATAGAAAGGTGTCAGGACACACAGGACATGTTCGCTCGCTGTGTATGGGGGTGTAGTCACAGAGGGGTCAGAGCGCCCATGCTGACCCCTGACGACTGCTGGCTATGATAGAAAGGTGTCAGGACACACAGGACATGGTCGCTCGCTGTTTATGGGGGTGTAGTCACAGAGGGGCCAGAGCGCCCATGCTGACCCCTGACCACTGCTGGCTATGATAGAAAGGTGTCAGGACACAGGACATGGCAGCTCACTGTGTATGGGGGTGTAGTCACAGAGGGGTCAGAGCGCCCATGCTGACCCCTGACCACTGCTGGCTATGATAGAAAGGTGTCAGGACACAGGACATGGCAGCTCGCTGTGTATGGGGGATGTAGTCACAGAGGGGCCAGAGCACCCATGCTGACCCCTGACCACTGCTGGCTATGATAGAAAGGTGTCAGGACACAGGACATGGCAGCTCACTGTGTATGGGGGTGTAGTCACAGAGGGGTCAGAGCGCCCATGCTGACCCCTGACCACTGCTGGCTATGATAGAAAGGTGTCAGGACACACAGTACATGGCAGCTCGCTGTGTATGGGGGGTGTAGTCACAGAGGGGTCAGAGCGCCCATGCTGACCCCTGACCACTGCTGGCTATGATAGAAAGGTGTCAGGACACACAGGACATGGCAGCTCGCTGTGTATGGGGGGTGTAGTCACAGAGGGGTCAGAGCGCCCATGCTGACCCCTGACCACTGCTGGCTATGATAGAAAGGTGTCAGGACACACAGGACATGGCAGCTCCCTGTGTATGGGGAGTGTAGTCACAGAGGGGTCAGAGCGCCCATGCTGACCCCTGACCACTGCTGGCTATGATAGAAAGGTGACAGGACACACTGGACATGGCAGCTCGCTGTGTATGGGGATGTAGTCATGGAGGGGTCAGAGCACCCATGCTGACCCCTGACCACAGCTGGCTATGATAGAAAGGTGTCAGGACACACAGGACATGGCAGCTCCCTGTGTATGGGGAGTGTAGTCACAGAGGGGTCAGAGCGCCCATGCTGACTCCTGACCACTGCTGGCTATGATAGAAAGGTGTCAGGACACACAGGACATGGCAGCTCGCTGTGTATGGGGGGTGTAGTCACAGAGGGGTCAGAGCGCCCATGCTGACCCCTGACCACTGCTGGCTATGATAGAAAGGTGTCAGGACACACAGTACATGGCAGCTCGCTGTGTATGGGGGGTGTAGTCACAGAGGGGTCAGAGCGCCCATGCTGACCCCTGACCACTGCTGGCTATGATAGAAAGGTGTCAGGACACACAGGACATGGCAGCTCGCTGTGTATGGGGGGTGTAGTCACAGAGGGGTCAGAGCGCCCATGCTGACCCCTGACCACTGCTGGCTATGATAGAAAGGTGTCAGGACACACAGGACATGGCAGCTCCCTGTGTATGGGGAGTGTAGTCACAGAGGGGTCAGAGCGCCCATGCTGACCCCTGACCACTGCTGGCTATGATAGAAAGGTGACAGGACACACAGGACATGGCAGCTCGCTGTGTGTGGGGGGTGTAGTCACAGAGGGGTCAGAGCGCCCATGCTGACCCCTGACCACTGCTGGCTATGATAGAAAGGTGTCAGGACACACAGGACATGGCAGCTCGCTGTGTATTGGGGGTAGAGTCACAGAGGGGTCAGAGCGCCTATGCTGACCCCTGACCACTACTGGCTATGATAGAAAGGTGTCAGGACACACAGGACATGGCAGCTCGCTGTGTATTGGGGGTATAGTCACAGAGGGGTCAGAGCGCCTATGCTGACCCCTGACCACTGCTGGCTATGATAGAAAGGTGTCAGGACACACAGGACATGGCAGCTCCCTGTGTATGGGGAGTGTAGTCACAGAGGGGTCAGAGCGCCCATGCTGACCCCTGACCACTGCTGGCTATGATAGAAAGGTGTCAGGACACACAGGACATGGCAGCTCGCTGTGTATTGGGGGTAGAGTCACAGAGGGGTCAGAGCGCCTATGCTGACCCCTGACCACTGCTGGCTATGATAGAAAGGTGTCAGGACACACAGGACATGGCAGCTCGCTGTGTATGGGGGGTGTAGTCACAGAGGGGTCAGAGCGCCCATGCTGACCCCTGACCACTGCTGGCTATGATACAAAGGTGTCAGGACACACAGGACATGGCAGCTCGCTGTGTATGGGGGTGTTGTCACAGAGGGGTCAGAGCGCCCATGCTGACCCCTGACCACTGCTGGCTATGATAGATAGGTGTCAGGACACACAGGACATGGCAGCTCGCTGTGTATGGGGATGTAGTCATGGAGGGGTCAGAGCACCCATGCTGACCCCTGACCACTGCTGGCTATGATAGAAAGGTCTCAGGACACAGGACATGGCAGCTCGCTGTGTATGGGGGGTGTAGTCACAGAGGGGTCAGAGCGCCCATGCTGACTCCTGACCACTGCTGGCTATGATAGAAAGGTGTCAGGACACACTGGACATGGCAGCTCGCTGTGTATGGGGATGTAGTCATGGAGGGGTCAGAGCACCCATGCTGACCCCTGACCACTGCTGGCTATGATAGAAAGGTGTCAGGACACACAGGACATGGCAGCTCGCTGTGTATGGGGGTGTAGTCACAGAGGGGTCAGAGCACCCATGCTGACCCCTGACCACTGCTGGCTATGATATAAAGGTGTCCGGACACACAGGACATGGCAGCTCGCTGTGTATGGGGAGTGTAGTCACAGAGGGGTCAGAGCGCCCATGCTGACCCCTGACCACTGCTGGCTATGATAGAAAGGTGTCAGGACACACAGGACATGGTCGCTCGCTGTGTATGGGGGTGTAGTCACAGAGGGGTCAGAGCGCCTATGCTGACCCCTGACCACTGCTGGCTATGATAGAAAGGTGTCAGGACACACAGGACATGGCAGCTCGCTGTGTATGGGGGGTGTAGTCACAGAGGGGTCAGAGCGCCCATGCTGACCCCTGACCACTGCTGGCTATGATAGAAAGGTGTCAGGACACACAGTACATGGCAGCTCGCTGTGTATGGGGGGTGTAGTCACAGAGGGGTCAGAGCGCCCATGCTGACCCCTGACCACTGCTGGCTATGATAGAAAGGTGTCAGGACACACAGGACATGGCAGCTCGCTGTGTATGGGGGGTGTAGTCACAGAGGGGTCAGAGCGCCCATGCTGACCCCTGACCACTGCTGGCTATGATAGAAAGGTGTCAGGACACACAGGACATGGCAGCTCCCTGTGTATGGGGAGTGTAGTCACAGAGGGGTCAGAGCGCCCATGCTGACCCCTGACCACTGCTGGCTATGATAGAAAGGTGACAGGACACACAGGACATGGCAGCTCGCTGTGTGTGGGGGGTGTAGTCACAGAGGGGTCAGAGCGCCCATGCTGACCCCTGACCACTGCTGGCTATGATAGAAAGGTGTCAGGACACACAGGACATGGCAGCTCGCTGTGTATTGGGGGTAGAGTCACAGAGGGGTCAGAGCGCCTATGCTGACCCCTGACCACTACTGGCTATGATAGAAAGGTGTCAGGACACACAGGACATGGCAGCTCGCTGTGTATTGGGGGTATAGTCACAGAGGGGTCAGAGCGCCTATGCTGACCCCTGACCACTGCTGGCTATGATAGAAAGGTGTCAGGACACACAGGACATGGCAGCTCCCTGTGTATGGGGAGTGTAGTCACAGAGGGGTCAGAGCGCCCATGCTGACCCCTGACCACTGCTGGCTATGATAGAAAGGTGTCAGGACACACAGGACATGGCAGCTCGCTGTGTATTGGGGGTAGAGTCACAGAGGGGTCAGAGCGCCTATGCTGACCCCTGACCACTGCTGGCTATGATAGAAAGGTGTCAGGACACACAGGACATGGCAGCTCGCTGTGTATGGGGGGTGTAGTCACAGAGGGGTCAGAGCGCCCATGCTGACCCCTGACCACTGCTGGCTATGATACAAAGGTGTCAGGACACACAGGACATGGCAGCTCGCTGTGTATGGGGGTGTTGTCACAGAGGGGTCAGAGCGCCCATGCTGACCCCTGACCACTGCTGGCTATGATAGATAGGTGTCAGGACACACAGGACATGGCAGCTCGCTGTGTATGGGGATGTAGTCATGGAGGGGTCAGAGCACCCATGCTGACCCCTGACCACTGCTGGCTATGATAGAAAGGTCTCAGGACACAGGACATGGCAGCTCGCTGTGTATGGGGGGTGTAGTCACAGAGGGGTCAGAGCGCCCATGCTGACTCCTGACCACTGCTGGCTATGATAGAAAGGTGTCAGGACACACTGGACATGGCAGCTCGCTGTGTATGGGGATGTAGTCATGGAGGGGTCAGAGCACCCATGCTGACCCCTGACCACTGCTGGCTATGATAGAAAGGTGTCAGGACACACAGGACATGGCAGCTCGCTGTGTATGGGGGTGTAGTCACAGAGGGGTCAGAGCACCCATGCTGACCCCTGACCACTGCTGGCTATGATATAAAGGTGTCCGGACACACAGGACATGGCAGCTCGCTGTGTATGGGGAGTGTAGTCACAGAGGGGTCAGAGCGCCCATGCTGACCCCTGACCACTGCTGGCTATGATAGAAAGGTGTCAGGACACACAGGACATGGTCGCTCGCTGTGTATGGGGGTGTAGTCACAGAGGGGTCAGAGCGCCTATGCTGACCCCTGACCACTGCTGGCTATGATAGAAAGGTGTCAGGACACACAGGACATGGCAGCTCGCTGTGTATGGGGGGTGTAGTCACAGAGGGGTCAGAGCACCCATGCTGACCCCTGACCACTGCTAGCTATGATAGAAAGGTGTCAGGACACACAGGACATGGCAGCTCCCTGTGTATGGGGAGTGTAGTCACAGAGGGGTCAGAGCGCCCAAGCTGACCCCTGACCACTGCTGGCTATGATAGAAAGGTGACAGGACACACAGGACATGGCAGCTCGCTGTGTGTGGGGGGTGTAGTCACAGAGGGGTCAGAGCGCCCATGCTGACCCCTGACCACTGCTGGCTATGATACAAAGGTGTCAGGACACACAGGACATGGCAGCTCGCTGTGTATGGGGGTGTTGTCACAGAGGGGTCAGAGCACCCATGCTGACCCCTGACGACTGCTGGCTATGATAGAAAGGTGTCAGGACACACAGGACATGGCAGCTCGCTGTGTATGGGGGTGTAGTCACAGAGAGGTCAGAGCGCCCATGCTGACCCCTGACCACTGCTGGCTATGATAGATAGGTGTCAGGACACACAGGACATGGCAGCTCGCTGTGTATGGGGGGTGTAGTCACAGAGGGGTCAGAGTGCCCATGCTGACCCCTGACAATTTCTGGCTATGATAGAAAGGTGTCAGGACACACAGGACATGGCAGCTCGCTGTGTCTGGGGGGAGTAGTCACAGAGGGGTCATAGCACCCATGCTGACCCCTGACCACTGCTGGCTATGATAGAAAGGTGTCAGGACACACAGGACATGGCAGCTCGCTGTGTATGGGGGTGTAGTCACAGAGGGGCAGAGCGCCCATGCTGACCCCTGACCACTGCTGGCTATGATAGAAAGGTTTCAGGACACAGGACATGGCAGCTCGCTGTGTATGGGGGGTGTAGTCACAGAGGGGTCAGAGCGCCTTTGCTGACTCCTGACGACTGCTGGCTATGATAGAAAGGTGTCAGGACACACAGTACATGGCAGCTTGCTGTGTATGGGGGGTGTAGTCACAGAGGGGTGAGAGCACCCATGCTGACCCCTGACCACTGCTGGCTATGATAGAAAGGTGTCAGGACACACAGGACATGGCAGCTCGCTGTGTATGGGGGGTGTAGTCACAGAGGGGTCAGAGCGCCCATGCTGACCCCTGACCACTGCTGGCTATGATATAAAGGTGTCCGGACACACAGGACATGGCAGCTCGCTGTGAATGGGGAGTGTAGTCACAGAGGGGTCAGAGCGCCCATGCTGACCCCTGACCACTGCTGGCTATGATAGAAAGGTGTCAGGACACACAGGACATGGTCGCTCGCTGTGTATGGGGGTGTAGTCACAGAGGGGTCAGAGCGCCCATGCTGACCCCTGACCACTGCTGGCTATGATAGAAAGGTGTCAGGACACACAGGACATGTTCGCTCGCTGTGTATGGGGGTGTAGTCACAGAGGGGTCAGAGCGCCCATGCTGACCCCTGACGACTGCTGGCTATGATAGAAAGGTGTCAGGACACACAGGACATGGTCGCTCGCTGTGTATGGGGGTGTAGTCACAGAGGGGCCAGAGCGCCCATGCTGACCCCTGACCACTGCTGGCTATGATAGAAAGGTGTCAGGACACAGGACATGGCAGCTCACTGTGTATGGGGGTGTAGTCACAGAGGGGTCAGAGCGCCCATGCTGACCCCTGACCACTGCTGGCTATGATAGAAAGGTGTCAGGACACAGGACATGGCAGCTCACTGTGTATGGGGGATGTAGTTACAGAGGGGCCAGAGAACCCATGCTGACCCCTGACCACTGCTGGCTATGATAGAAAGGTGTCAGGACACAGGACATGGCAGCTCACTGTGTATGGGGGTGTAGTCACAGAGGGGTCAGAGCGCCCATGCTGACCCCTGACCACTGCTGGCTATGATAGAAAGGTGTCAGGACACACAGGACATGGCAGCTCGCTGTGTATGGGGGGTTTAGTCACAGAGGGGTCAGAGCGCCCATGCTGACCCCTGACCACTGCTGGCTATGATAGAAAGGTGTCAGGACACACAGGACATGGCAGCTCGCTGTGTATGGGGGGTGTAGTCACAGAGGGGTCAGAGCGCCCATGCTGACCCCTGACCACTGCTGGCTATGATGGAAAGGTGTCAGCACACACAGGACATGGCAGCTCCCTGTGTATGGGGAGTGTAGTCACAGAGGGGTCAGAGCGCCCATGCTGACCCTTGACCACTGCTGGCTATGATAGAAAGGTGACAGGACACACAGGACATGGCAGCTCGCTGTGTGTGGGGGGTGTAGTCACAGAGGGGTCAGAGCGCCCATGCTGACCCCTGACCACTGCTGGCTATGATAGAAAGGTGTCAGGACACACAGGACATGGCAGCTCTCTGTGTATTGGGGGTAGAGTCACAGAGGGGTCAGAGCGCCTATGCTGACCCCTGACCACTGCTGGCTATGATAGAAAGGTGTCAGGACTCACAGGACATGGCAGCTCGCTGTGTATGGGGGGTGTAGTCACAGAGGGGTCAGAGCACCCATGCTGACCCCTGACCACTGCTAGCTATGATAGAAAGGTGTCAGGACACACAGGACATGGCAGCTCCCTGTGTATGGGGAGTGTAGTCACAGAGGGGTCAGAGCGCCCAAGCTGACCCCTGACCACTGCTGGCTATGATACAAAGGTGTCAGGACACACAGGACATGGCAGCTCGCTGTGTATGGGGGGTGTTGTCACAGAGGGGTCAGAGCGCCCATGCTGACCCCTGACGACTGCTGGCTATGATAGAAAGGTGTCAGGACACACAGGACATGGCAGCTCGCTGTGTATGGGGGTGTAGTCACAGAGAGGTCAGAGCGCCCATGCTGACCCCTGACCACTGCTGGCTATGATAGATAGGTGTCAGGACACACAGGACATGGCAGCTCGCTGTGTATGGGGGGTGTAGTCACAGAGGGGTCAGAGCGCCCATGCTGACCCCTGACAACTTCTGGCTATGATAGAAAGGTGTCAGGACACACAGGACATGGCAGCTCGCTGTGTATGGGGGTGTAGTCACAGAGGGGCAGAGCGCCCATGCTGACCCCTGACCACTGCTGGCTATGATAGAAAGGTCTCAGGACACAGGACATGGCAGCTCGCTGTGTATGGGGGGTGTAGTCACAGAGGGGTCAGAGCGCCTTTGCTGACCCCTGACGACTGCTGGCTATGATAGAAAGGTGTCAGGACACACAGAACATGGCAGCTTGCTGTGTATGGGGGGTGTAGTCACAGAGGGGTCAGAGCGCCCATGCTGACCCCTGACCACTGCTGGCTATGATAGAAAGGTGTCAGGACACACAGGACATGTTCGCTCGCTGTGTATTGGGGGTGTAGTCACAGAGGGGTCAGAGCGCCCATGCTGACCCCTGACGACTGCTGGCTATGATAGAAAGGTGTCAGGACACACAGGACATGGTCGCTCGCTGTGTATGGGGGTGTAGTCACAGAGGGGCCAGAGCGCCCATGCTGACCCCTGACCACTGCTGGCTATGATAGAAAGGTGTCAGGACACAGGACATGGCAGCTCACTGTGTATGGGGGTGTAGTCACAGAGGGGTCAGAGCGCCCATGCTGACCCCTGACCACTGCTGGCTATGATAGAAAGGTGTCAGGACACAGGACATGGCAGCTCGCTGTGTATGGGGGATGTAGTCACAGAGGGGCCAGAGCACCCATGCTGACCCCTGACCACTGCTGGCTATGATAGAAAGGTGTCAGGACACAGGACATGGCAGCTCACTGTGTATGGGGGTGTAGTCACAGAGGGGTCAGAGCGCCCATGCTGACCCCTGACCACTGCTGGCTATGATAGAAAGGTGTCAGGACACACAGGACATGGCAGCTCGCTGTGTATGGGGGGTGTAGTCACAGAGGGGTCAGAGCGCCCATGCTGACCCCTGACCACTGCTGGCTATGATAGAAAGGTGTCAGGACACACAGGACATGGCAGCTCGCTGTGTATGGGGGGTGTAGTCACAGAGGGGTCAGAGCGCCCATGCTGACCCCTGACCACTGCTGGCTATGATAGAAAGGTCTCAGGACACACAGGACATGGCAGCTCGCTGTGTATGGGGGGTGTAGTCACAGAGGGGTCAGAGCGCCCATGCTGACCCCTGACCACTGCTGGCTATGATAGAAAGGTCTCAGGACACACAGGACATGGCAGCTCGCTGTGTAATCAGGAAGTATCTGCTATTATCAGATACAGGGTAGGTCAAGCTCCATTCGCATCAGGAAGTTGTGTGAATATTCATTTTGTCTGAAAATTCCCAATTGTGAACTTTGTTGCTGGTTCATAATAACATCAGATTGTGATTGTTACCGGGTGCTGGGGTCCTGATTCCTGTTATAACCAGTGCCCCCGGTCCTCCTCTATGTCCTGCTGTGTAGCCCTACATTATATGACATGATATTACATTATAATCCGTGACATTATGTGATGGGTTTGGGATGTGGCCGAGCCTCCACGCAGTAAATGATTTCCTGGATCCATTAGTCACCATAATAAATCCCTGACAATACACAGGTGAGTCACCGCCGCCTCCGGTCACCACACAACAAGGGAACCATCATTTCTCAGCCGTTCTGTTTCCATAGATGTGAAGAGTCTGACAACAATGGAGAGTTTACCGCTGATGTTTAGTGTAGACACACGCAGCTATGGAAGTGTAGTAATGCTGTGTCCTCTCACACCCATGTGTATACAGCATGTGCTCCCCCACCGTAAGGGACAAGCATGACCAATAGGGGAACCCCTCTAATCACTGGAAACCAGGGTCCTGTGCTTCAGCATGACTGCTACTGCTCCATTCATTTCCATGGGTCCACCATCTTCAGGACACCTCACATGATAGACCACTGCTATGCTCATACAAGGGAAGCCAAGACCCCTATTTCAGGACCACTGTGGCCCCATCGATCATCGGATACAAGGGACCTGTATTTCCCCTGTGAGGAATAGACTGGTGGTCTTGTAAGAGCCCAATTACTCTAATGGGTCTGCCAAAGACAAAGCTCCACCACCTACATGACATGGGCAGCACACATGCTCCACCACCTACATGACATGGGCAGCACACATGCTCCACCACCTACATGACATGGGCAGCACACATGCTCCACCACCTACATGACATGGGCAGCACACATGCTCCACCACCTACATGACATGGGCAGCACACATGCTCCACCACTGCTCCACTCATACATGAGTTCTTTGAGGCCATTTCAGCATGATGTATATTTTTCTTACTGTGGACCCCAAACGATAATCATGTGATTGTGTGGAGTAAGTGTCATCATGGTGGCTCCAGAGTTATGACCCATCCCTATGTCCTCTCATGCAGCACAAACTGGTTTCATCTAGATTTTTGCACTTTTGTGCCCTCATAAGGTAACATAGGCCACTGAGAGGCTTGTACATGATTACGTACAGTGTGACATGGATGGCTTTGATGGATACTATGGGTGATCACAGAGGTAAGTCAGATACCATCCTATTACACTGACTCTGGATTGGGTTGTGATAAAATGCCTACAACCGTAACATCTCTCGGACTTTCTAGGAAGTTGCTCTTGTTGAAGAAGACTAAGGTTGTATTTTGCCATGTCACCCATAGTCAGGCATCACGTGCATCTTCTTCTGAAAACTTCTGTATGTTATATGAATTTTTGCCCTAATGGCGTCCGGTATGCCCTATAGTCATTGCCTTTTATACCACCTATTTGTAACACAGTGGGGCTCATTTACTATGGATACGCATTTTCATCGGGTTTCCCGACGATTTCCGCATTTTTTGCGGCGCATTTAACAGGGGATTGCATCGCACACGATCAGATTTTTTGCGCATCGGCGCCGGCTTGCATGCGACACAAATCAGGGGCGTGGCTGTCGGACAACCCAACTGATTCGGACTACGTGTGGTTTTTAACATTTCAAATTGTGTCGCAAGACACACACTAACAAGCACCGGGAAGAAGATGGTGAACTCCGGCGGACATCAACGGGGAAGAGACTGATACAGGAACTCGGGCGCACAAGCTTCATGAATCGCGCCGGGGATCGTGCCTGGGATCGTGACTGGACCAGGAAAGTAAATTTGCCCCAGTATTTATGATTTTATTCATCAACCTTGTGCAAATAGCATATAAAACCACAATGGTCTTCACGCCCATCTCTGCTGCCGCTGAGGAGAACATCTCTTGGTCCTTCGCTATCTTGGTGCATTGTCTGAATAATTACTGCCCTTGTTTAAATAATGCTTGATTTAAGGAGTCTACTTCTGTCCATCCCTAAGTTTGGTCTACAATGAAGAACCCACTCCAAGATATGGAGATTAGATTCTTTTCTTTCCTTATAGTTGTGCTCCAAAGGCAAAACAATTGTATGCTCCACTTATAGGAGAATAGTTCATGGAGGCAACTGAAGAGACTTCTGTCAATAAAGCACCTGGGACAATTGAGGTTCTTGAGAGGCCTCCTCTTGATGCAGCCCATGGGATGATCGGCTATTGATGCAGTAAGCCAAAAACAGGATAAATAGAAAGATTCTTTTGATTCAGTTGGGCATTATCCAATCTTGATGTGACATTGTATTGGAAAAACTCATCGGTCAAAATTAAGTTAGCTTTTAGGGAGGGATCTATGGGATGAATTAGTAGTTGTACTCAACAAGCGAGAGCGGGGTTGAAATGGCCCACTAGAAGACCAGGGGAACCTGTGGTGGTCCTAGGCGCTAAACTAATACTGGCTTCCAGAAATACAGCAGAAGACAACCCAATTTGGTGTGTTCTCAGGGGGTTGGTCTATCAAGATTATTTGTATCTGCCCTAAGAACTTCAGTCCAACACTCATTTAGAGTGGGTTCACTGGGTTCATTCATTGTGGTGTGGGATAGAGCAGGGCACACATCAATGTTGTCCCATCTACAAATTATTTTTAGAAATCCTAGAAGGATCTGGTCAAAAGGGATACCTGGATGTCTGAAATCACTGTAGTTTGTTGTGTGCATTTACAAAAATTCAAGAAGTTTTTTTTTAAAGTCTTGTCTGCTGTTTTTTTAAAGTCTTGTCTGCTGCCAATAACGACTAGTGCTGGGTTGGTTGGGTCAGTCTTTTATGGGTATCAGGGTAATGGATCATTGTCTTCTACTCTTTGTAATTATTTTAAAGGGTTGTCCACGTTTCACAAATATCAATATGATGTTAGTGTTGTTCCATCACATGGGACCACTGCCGATCCACCACTGGAGGAGGTTGTGGCTTCCATGTCACAAACTGGTCATGTCAGGTCCATTCATCATGAGGCCTTTGGCAGTTGAGCCTTATTAAAGTGAAAGGGGAAGAGCTGTCTTAACGAGCATGGAATAGTCCCAAAAATACAGGATCAGGGTCCATGATTGGCCAGGGTAGTAGTGAAGACATAACCTTGCACTACTGGGTCAATGAGTTGAACAGGAGAATCTGTTGTGGAATAGACCAGCGCGGAGGGTGAGTATGGCTTCGTATATGTTATGTGACATCCCTACAACCAGGGAATTTTTGCTTTCTATGAAGATCTCCCTCTCTCTTTATATTTTAGGGTTGATTTATGAAATATTTTTTCTGCTTTTAGTATTTGTGCTTAAAGGCAGAAGGATGATTCAAGATGTGAACCTGTCACAATCCAATGCTGAGCATCCATATCCCATCCTAGGGTCCATTGTACAAGAATGAAGACGTTGGGGCACATTTACTTCCCCGGTCCCTGCGTGATCCCCAATCCAGAAAGTCAGACAAGGATGAAGTCTGCCACAATTCACTACAAGCATGCACCCGATATCCTGCAGGTGTCGCTTTCCCGCTCAGGTCCCTGGAGTTCACTTTCTTCTTCCCGGTGCATGTAAGTGCTTGGCTTGTGACACAATTTTAAATATTAAATCCTGCACGTTGTCAGAATCCGTCGGATTATCCAAAAGCCCGCCCCCCTATTTGTGTTGCATGAAAGCTGGCGCAATTGCGACACGATCCGATCGCGTGTGACACAATCCCCGGCGCGATCTCCGAAAAGGCAGGAAACCCAACGAAAATGCGGCCGCGGGACCCTTAGTACCACCCTTGTGCCCTCTCTTTTGGTTACCTTAAAACCTTCTTCCTGGGACCTAATTGGACCTTTTCGCTGCCTTTGATCCCCCCTTGGACTTTCTGGGGAGCTTTCTCTTGACCCCATCTTCCTTTCCTCAGACATGTCCCCCATGTGTCCCTCCAGATCGGGGCAGTAATCTCATTCTCTTCCTGCCCACATGCCCTGACTCACACATACCAGGTGCGTGATGCCGGGGGAGCGGTGACACTTTGTGACATTTGATCCAGGAGTCTGCAGAACCTGTTCTCTATCACTCACTATTAAAGCTGGTGACTAATATACGGGACTATTGTTGTGAGTTACAGATCTTGGCGCAGTATTTTATAATACACTTTTATGGTAAGGAAGTAAAGCTTCCGCATATTGGACTGACCTGTCTGATTAGTCTTGGTCTGATCATTGGAATACCAACCTAATCTGGGGACCCTTCGACCTTCTACGGACCTTTTGCTTGACCCATTCCCTGGGCCCCTTCCCTGATACCTTCCCTGGGAGTCCTGTCCACTCCTTTCATCTCTATGGGTCTTCTGTTCAACTGAATGACCCGGTGACATGTCCTGTATATGTAGGTCCATTGAGTGTGGGTTAGGGCAATGCTGGCACTGGATGGCAAGCAGATATTCTCTTGCCCTACTCTGTAACTGATTATATTTGGATATCAGCTCCAGGTGGAGATCAGCCATAGAAGCAGTGACTAATACCTGGGAGACAGACGGAATAATATAGAAGCAAATCCTTGATGCTCCCTCATCTGGAGATCCCAGCAATACAGAATATTTACCAATGATAACTAGACTAGGACAATACCCTGTTTCCCCTAAAATAGGACATCCCCTGAAAATAAGACCTTGTAGAATTTTGTTCAAGCTTAGGAATATAAGGCCTCCCCCGAAAATAAGACCTAGCGGCAGCCATTGCAGCAGCTCCCCCCATGTTGTACATTAGTATCAGTAGATCATTTAGATACCACAAGAGGTTGTGACATGCGGGAAGAAATCATGGGATAAAATCTCTGACTGTTGCGCTGCAAATGTGATACAAGCAGTTATCCAGACATGAAGTGCTGACAAGAAGGGGATCATTGGAGAAAAGTGCTATTGCTAAACATGAGAGATTGGGGCCAATGATTCCAATAGAAATCGCAAGTCGCAAGTTTGGAGAGTTATAAGGATGTTAGAGAAGTTGATTTTTCTGTCCAACATTAAATGTGAATTATTTTTCATGGAAATATAAGACATCCCCTGAAAATAAGACCTAGCACCTGTTTAGGAGCAAAAATTAATATAAGACACTGTCTTATTTTTGGGGAAACAGGGTAGATGGCAGCCATGTTATACTATGAAATACAGGGATTATCCAATCATTTCTAACCTGACCTGCCATGATCACATGGGTTTGGCTGGCTTTAGCTGATGCCACAGAGTACTTGAGAACAGTTGTGGAAAACCTATGGTACAGGTGCCATAGATGGAACTCAACATCCTCTCTGTGGGCACCCAGGCCATCACCCCACCCAGCACTGAATTCACCTGACTAGACCTGCTCCTGTAGGCCAAGGAAGCCCACATAATAATTAAACATCCTTGGCTGTCTGGGACTACAGAATGAGGGAGAAGGTGTGGACAGGGCTGGACATCTTTGGCTCCCTGGGACCACCAGAGAAAAGAATATGTGTGGACAGAGCTGGACATCTGTGACTCTCTGGGACTACCAGAGAAGCGAGAAGGTATAGACAGAGCTTGACGTCTTTGGCTCCCTGGGGCTAACAGAGAAGGGAGAAGGTGTGGAGTGCTGGCCTATCATCCAAGCTCCTTCTCCAGATCCCATGATTCTTAATGTTAAGAAGACCCTGAATAAAAGCTGGACATCTTTGGCTTCCTGGAACTACCAGAGAAGAGTGAAAATGTGGACAGAAATTGACATCTTTGGCTTCCTGGAACTACCAGATAAGAGTGAAGGTGTGGACAGCCCTGGACATCTTTAGCTCCCTGGAACTACCAGAGAACAGTGAAGGTGTGGACAGAGATGGACATCTTTAGCTTCCTGGAACTACCAGAGAAGGGTGAAGGTGTTTTACAGAGATGGACATCTTTGGCTTCCTAGAACTACCAGAGAATAGTGAAGGTGTGGTCAGAGATGGACATCTTTGGCTTCCTGGAACTACCAGAGAAGGGTGAAGGTGTGGACAGAGATGGACATCTTTGGCTTCCTGGAACTACCAGAGAAGGGTGAAGGTGTTTTACAGAGATGGACATCTTTGGCTTCCTAGAACTACCAGAGAAGAGTGAAGGTGTGGTCAGAGATGGACATCTTTGGCTTCCTAGAACTACCAGAGAAGAGTGAAGGTGTGGACAGAGATGGACATCTTTGGCTTCCTAGAACTACCAGAGAAGAGTGAAGGTGTGGACAGAGATGGACATCTTTGGCTTCCTAGAACTACCAGAGAAAAGTGAAGGTGTGGTCAGAGATGGACATCTTTGGCTGCCTGCAACCATTAGAGAAGGGAGAAGGTGTGGACAGAGATGGACATCTTTGACTCCCAGGAATTACCAGAGAAGAGTGAAGGTGTGGACAGAGCTTGACATCATTGGCTCACTGGGACTAACTCAGAAGGTGTGAAAAGGGCTTAGAGCTCCCACTCCAGATCCCATGATTCTTCATGTTCAGGAGACCCTGAATAAAAGCTACGATGATAAACTGAATTTCTTCCCCTTCTTCCCACGGTATTGTCTTCAGGACACCAAGATTATTGAAAATGGTAACAGATCAAGGACAATAAATTACAGCGTACATTTTGAGATAAATAAGAAGGTTTTGGTTGTAGTTTGGGTGCACGGTCTCTACAAGGTTCGCCACCACTGCTTGAGAATCTCAGCAGTCACAGCTGTCCAGGGGTAGAGGTGCTTTACTATGCAGTCCACCAAATCACTGGGGACACCTGCCAACCCTGGTGGAGTCTGGAGGCAGTCCAGGATTTTTGGGTTTGCCCACTGTCCTAGACAGGGAGGGGTATGTCCAGGGTCATCCTGGAGTGGAGTGCACCGAGCCCCCGCTGCTGTTGTTGTGTTTGTGGGGGGGATTATAAATTATAACAAGGGGGTTACAAAGATGGGGGCATCATAGATGGGATAATTATAAATAGGGTGCTTGGGAAAAAGGGGGTATGACCGCACTCTACTGATTGTATGATTATCATGAGCAAATTAATACATCATCTTACATGAGACATTTACCTCAGGACTACAACACATTATAGCAGTGAACGGTGAGCGTTACCTGCGGACATTGATGAACAATCAGCAGCCAAAATGTGGCGAAGGAGAGAAACGAGAATATATGTTTCCACATCATTTCTGCAAAGAAATGTAACTCAAGATTAGATGTATGTACACAGTGACTCCAACAGCAGAATAGTGAGTGCAGCTCTAGGATATAATACAGGATAAGTCATGTCATGTATGTACACAGTGACTGCACCAGCAGCAGAATAGTGAGTGCATCTCTGGAGCTCGTTAGCAGAGGGTGTGTTGTGTGTGCAGCTGCTGTGCTTGTGCTCCTGAGCTCCTGGAGGAAGATCTATCCTTCCAGGGCCTGCTCTCTCCTCTCCCAGGGAGGGAGTTAGGTTCCTGGGGATGAGCGAGGGAGCCGACTCCCAGGCTCCTGCTTCCCGGGCCAGGCTGGCAGGAGGCAGGAGAGGACAGCAACCGGCCAGCGCTATGGAGGACTCAGGGGTGAGACGTTCCACCGGGAGTCGTAGCAATGCGGCTCCTACTCCCCCTGAGAAGCGGAGAACCCAGAAGCTGGATGCCCATGTCGGTGCGGGTGAGAGCGGTCCTTCCGGGGCTGGAGCTATGAAGCGGAGTGCTCACAGAGGTAAGGCTGACCATGCAGGGGATGGCTGGGCGGTGCAAGGGCCCCGGGAGTCCTTGTCCACCTATGCCTCCCGGGTCCAGAGCCACCTCTGTGAGTACGAAGAGGCGACCAAGACCATCAGGAGGCTCCGGGAGGAGCTGCGTTGTGCCCGCGCCAGGGCAATTACAGCAATGGGGAAGCAAAGGTCAGAAATAACTGGTGAGATTAAAAGACTAAAATCAGACATTGAGAAACTTATTATCAGAAAGATTTTTATTTGTGAAAACGGCGGTCCATTTAAAGAAAAATGATTAAATGACGACAGATTTGCAGACATGGCTGATAACAGAAAGCAAACCCTGATAGGGTTGCAGCCTGCGAGCCAGGTATAGGAGGATGATGATGATGATGACGAGCAGCAGGACACACCTGGCGGCCTGCAGGAAGATCAGCAGGCCTCGTGCAGTGGGCCCCCTGCAGGACAGCCAGCAGTAACACCTCGCTCGGGGGAGGACAGTGACACCGGCAGCCAGGGAGGGGCGCTCATGGCAGAGATCCAGCTGCTCGAGTCCCCAGTACGCATGGAGAACTTTTCTTTTGGTGATGAGCTCCCAGAGGAAGCCACTGGGGATAGCAGCCGGAGGAAGAGTAAGAAGACCAGGCCAAAGCAGCAAGAAGAGGTACGTTTCATCTTTACCCCCCTCCCTGTACACCCCCCCGGGCAAAGCGCAGGGTCAGCTCACTGTGCAAGCCCTGCTACCCAAACCCCCCGAGTTCTGCTGTGGACCCGGTGCAAAGATGCAGGGAGATTACAAAGCCAGGTGGCGAGGCGCAAGTCTCCATCTCTGCTTGTAGTAGTGGAGATGGAGCAGAGAAAGCATCGGCTGAAAGGCCGGACACTGAGTGTCGCCCCGCGGGGGGCGTTCCATCTAGCACCGGCACTGTGGCCTGCTCCCCAGGGGGAGGGGGGGCAGCCTGGTGTCGGCGCTGGTTCCGGGTCCCGGTCCCAGTCCTCCCAGCGATGCCAGTTACTCCATGGATAAAAAAGTTCTTTTTTATATTGGAACTGGTAATGCTGATAAGAGACATCCTGTAGAGACTGGTGAAAGACGGACGGCAACTAAACGCAAACTGACATCTGACGCCGAAGAAGCAGAGGGCAAAAGTCAATCTGGGGTTGGGGTCACCTCTGGACAGAACATGCAGGCCGGGGGATTTGGTTCTGTGGAGGTGGCCTCTGCCCCTATGGCCAAAGATGCTGAGGCTCTCCTGCCGTCTGTCGTTACTGCTGGTCCAGCAAGTGTGAATGGTGCTGTGGCTGAAGGGTCGTTATCAGGGGGAGAAAATGTAGGTGATGGTGGTGCTGTGAGAGGGGGGGCCACTGTGAGTGGAGATCATGGTATGGAGAGAGGTATTGCTGGGACTAGTGGTGCTGCTATGGTGGGAGGTGTTGATGTAACTGTGGAGGTTGTTTTGAGTAGAGATACTGGTGTGGCTGGAGTTGTTGCTGGGACTTGTGGTGCTGCTACGGTGGGAGGTGATGGTGTTGCGGGATGTTTTGCAGGTAATAACGGGGGCTGTTATGAGTGAGGGTATGGTTGGATCTGGTCCTGTTGTACCCCTAGCGGTGGCGACTCCTGGCAGAAGCTATGCCAGTGTCACTGCTGAGGGAGATTTTGCATCCTCCCCATCTTCGGGCCCTAGGGGCAATATTTTGCAGCAGCGTCTTCTGGAGGCTCTGAGAAAAGGAGAGGTTGATCTGTCTCACTGGATAGAGAGGCACGGCCTTGGAGCCTTCCGGGAAAATAGAGGGGGGGGGGGGACTGCATGGTCCCTCCCGACAGCCGGGCCAGGTGGCGCCCGTAGGAATTTGGTCCGTCTTAGGTGGCGGGGCAGTGATGCGTGTCCTCCTAGAACTAAGATGGTTGAGCTCCTCCTAGAGATGGGCTTCAGGGCGATAGACATCTTTGCCTTGACTCATCCTTATGGCACATCTGAGTTCGATGTCACTTTTGTTCGCCCGGAGGGACTTAAGCTCTTCTGGGGGAATTATGACCTGAAAAAGAACATGCCCGGTTGGCGAGACTTTGCTGTTCAGGCAGTGTCTCGCCAAAATCAGGTCAAGAAGGTGACCGTTTTAACCTGTAATGAATCAGTTTCTTGCTATGACATCATGACTTGGCTTGGGCGATATGGCAAAGTATTAGAGACGCCAAGGAAAAATCGGGACGGGAAAAAGAAAAAGAAGGGAGATTTACAATCTTCTCTCACTCTGACTCAGAAGCCTAAGGAAGGTAAAACTGATTCCCCTCTGGTTGGTCTTTCCAACCGGTTCCAAGCCCTTGACAAGGTCTCTGCCTCAGAGGTTGAGGGTGAGGTTCCAGAGAAGGCGGGAGGGCTTACAGAAGATGCTGAGTCTTCCGCTGAGGATGCTTCGTCCTCAGAATGGGAGACTGACCTGGAGTCAGGAGACGAGGATGAAAGAGCTAATGTCTGATGCGGCTAGATTTGCGGCCTTTGATTTTCTCGGCCGTGTTGAAGCCGACATTTTACTTTTGCAGGAGACCAGGCTGCCAGATTTGGCAGCCGTGTTTAAAGCTAAGAGGGAATGGAGACACGGGCCTTCCTATTGGTCTCTTGCGGCTAAACCGTATAGGGGAGTGGCGGTCCTTTTTACCGCACCAGTAGAATGCAGATGAGCTATTGAGTTAGAAATGGGGAGGTGCCTGATCCTGGATGTCCTCATGAAGGGACAAGAACTTCGCCTAAATAATATCTATGGTCCCCAGTCCAAGTGGGACAGGAAGTGTCTCTTTATGAGGATCAAGCCCTACCTTTTTACAAGTCGGCAGGTGGTCTCTGGAGGGGACTTCAATGCTGTCACGAGGTCCCAGGATAGGGGAGGTTCCAGAGACAAGCTGACTTATGATAGCGTCGCTCTTAATAGCATAGCTAGTGAGGCTCGCCTGGTGGATGTCCACATCCGTCACACCCCAGGCCACGCGGGGTTCACCTATTATAGGGGTAGCTGCAGGTCTAGAATAGACAGGTTTTATTTAAAGGAGGAAGCCATTTCTTCACCAGTTTCTGTTGTTGAGGTGGAGTTCTCTGACCACTGTCTAATTTTGTTTTCTCTGAATGTTACAGAGACCCCCCGGATGGGAAGAGGCTACTGGAAGCTCAATTTGTCTCTCCTGGAAGAAGCAGAGATCAGACAATCCTTTGAGGACTTTCTTCAGAGCCAGGTACCATTGCTGGGCCTTGTAGCAGTAAGTCAGAGTGGTGGGAGATGCTCAAGAAAAGGGTGGCGAGATTCTTCCGCCAGCTCTCGAGCCTCAGGAGCCTGGACAGGTACCGCCTGTACCAGGACCTGAGAAGGAAACTCGAGCATCTCGTCTCGACTGGAGGTCGTTGTGAGGACATCTCCAGGGTGAAATCCTTGTTGAAGAGGTGTCAGTACAAATGGACACGCATCTTTGGTTTTTGAGAGGGATTATGGGAAATACCGCTCGCCTGACCCTTACAGAAACTGCAAGATGTCAGTGAATGGTAAAGTTGTCACAGGACTGGTTGACAGTACGGGATCCCTGAAAAGGTCCAGATCAGGGATCCTGGAGGTCGTCAGATCCTTCTACTCACACCTCTTGGGCAGGAAGGATCTAGATCGGGATGTGATGTCGGCTTTCCTGGCAGAAACTATCCCTGAGCCAGGAGTAGACCCCTCTCTTGATGTTTTGACATGATCAGGGAAGAGGAAGTCAGCCTGGCGATTGAAGGGCTCACCCTCAAGAAATCGCCAGGTCCGCTTAACATCTGAGCTTTATAAGACCTTTAAGGACGCCTTGGTTCCCCTCTTGACTGAGGTATTCAATGAGTGTCTTTCCTCGGGCGCTCTGCCGAAGTCAATGAGGAGGTCTGTCCTGATCATTCTGTCAAAAGGTAAGGACCGATCTCGTATTGAGAACTGGCGTCCCATAGCGCTTCTCAATACGGACAGAAAGGTTTTGGCAAAGGTGCTGTTTAATCGGCTGGTGCAGTTTGCGCCCCGGCTCCTTTCGGGGACCCAGCACTGCTCTGTTCCAGGCCGCAGTACATTTAGTGCTGTGCTTTGTGTCCGGGAGGCAGTGGAGCAGGGCAGGGCTGGTAACTGGAAGCGGTACTTGCTGTCCTTGGATCAGGCAAAAGCGTTTGATCGGGTTAACCACGAGTACCTCTGGTCTGTCCTTCTGAGGTATGGCCTGCCGGGGGAGTTTGTTGATTGCCTAAAAATTTTTTTTCAGGGTCAGAAAGTTTCCCGCTTGTGAACGGTTGGATTGGCCTCTCTTTTGAGGTCGGGTCTCTGAGCCCACTACTGTACATATTCGCGATCAACCCATTCCTTAGGAGGGTTGATCGTGGGCCATTGGTGGGAATCGGGATGGATCGGGCGGCACCGGAAGCCACTCCGGTGATGTGACTGTTTTCATGTCCTTGGGAGGGGAGGTGCAATGGGTGATGTCAGAGGTTGACTGTTACTCAGAGGCTTCTGGGTCCAAGATCAACCGGGATAAGTGTGAGAGTCTGTGGCTGGGAGAGGGGGATCCAGGCTTTGATCTCCCGGGCACTCTTCCAGGGCCCCAAGACTCTGCCAAAGTTCTCGGCATCGAATTTGGCCAGGGGGATTACCCCATGCAAAACTGGGACGGCAGCCTTAAGACCTCCGCTCAGAAGGTGGACCCGTGGAAGGGTTGGTCTTTGACCCTCACAGAAAGGGTTAATCTGATCAAAACCTTCCTGCTCCCACTGCTGATTTATCTGGGAACCTATGCATCTTGCCGGAACCCCTCTGGACTTGGGGGTACAGTCTGTTCTTCCAGCTGTTATGGGGGAATAGGCTGAACCTTATCAACAGAGATGTTACTTACCGCACGAGGAGACAAGGAGGGTTGTGTATGGTCAACCCTGTGGTGTTCCTAGTGAATACCTTCAATAAGATCAATGTTGCAAACCTCTGGAAAGAGAGGTCTCCTCCGTGGGTATACTCCTGCAGGGGATGGGCTCCTCCGTGGGTATACTCCTGCAGGGGATGGTTTCGGCCTTTCTTCCAGGAATGGGAGACAGAAGGGCGAGTGAAGGATCTCCGTACACCGCATGGGCATCTTCCGGCTTATGCTATCCCGCTTCCGAAGGTGATTCGCCGGTGGGGTCTGGGAATGTGGGAGATCAGGACCATGTCGAGGAAACTCCTCAACAAGAGGGTTCTGTTTAATCTTTTCCAGAAGCCTCTGGCCCTGGATCTGGTCAAGATCTGGGGGGGGGGGGGAGGGTTTTTAGGTCTTTTGAACCTGAACTTTATGTAGTTTAGGGATATATGATATGTTAAATATGTTTTTCTATAATGTTCTATAATTGTGTATATAGGAAGTATATTGTGTATATAGGTTGGTGTCGGGTGTAGGTGTTCCTTTTGTTGGGGAAAAGTGGATGGAGGGGATTTGGACATTAGGAATTGAACTGATCCTGGTCACTGGTCAGGACTACTTATCACATGTAACTTTGTCTGGGTGGAAAGGTCATGGGCCTGGTTGTTTATTTGTTCATTTTTGGTGTTTATTTCTATTAATTTCTGATTTTGCTGTTTAATGATTAACTAAAAAATGATAAAAAATATATGCATGTAGAAAAAAATTGGTTATTTTCTATGGTTTACATATTTTATTAGTGGGTGTGGTATTATTTTTTTTTGGTGTTGGACCAGGAGATAAGTCATCAACTAACAACTTAAAAAACTTCTAAAACAACTTCCATAGCAACATTGCAGTCAAACATGGAGAACTGTAAAGAGGTTCTTCTGTATGTGTAACATCTTTCACGCCTGATAATGGGAGGTGTCTCGTTCATGAAGAGAGAAGCTGTGTGATAGTGATCAGTGCTATGCAGGGGGATGGTATAAAGTATAGGATGAGGATACAGTATATAAGTCACTATAGGACACTGTATAGAAAGGAGGGAAAAGATATCTACTCAGTCTATAATGTGAATTGAATAGACTCTCCTTAGCAATGTTCACTTTGAGCGTTGCTAAGGAGAGACTTTAGATACATGTAAAACTGATACAGTAAGATGCAGTGCAGAATACAATGAATTGTACTGAATTCTGATCAGATGGTATCACACAGATGTAGAATCGACTTCCTGCACTATCACATCGTATCTCAGTAGATGACAGATACTTACAGGTGAGCAGTGTTAGGTCCCCGGGTCCCCAGGTGAGGCTCGTACAGTTATGTAGAGGTAGTGACACTCACAGGTGAGCAGTGGCAGGTCCCCGAGTCCCCAGGTGAGGCTCGTACAGTTATGTAGAGGTAGTGACACTCACAGGTGAGGGGTGTCAGGTCCCCAGGTCTCCAGGTGAGGTTAGTACAGTTATGTAGAGGTAGTGACACTCACAGGTGAGCAGTGTCAGGTCCTGAGTCTCCAGGTGCGGCTCGTACAGTTATGTAGAGGTAGTGATACTCACAGGTGAGGGGTGTCAGGTCCCCGGGTCTCCAGGTGAGGTTAGTACAGTTATGTAGAGGTAGTGACACTCACAGGTGAGCAGTGTCAGGTCCTGAGTCTCCAGGTGCGGCTCGTACAGTTATGTAGAGGTAGTGACACTCACAGGTGAGGGGTGTCAGGTCCCCGGGTCTCCAGGTGAGGCTCGTACAGTTATGTAGAGGTAGTGACACTCACAGGTGAGGGGTGTCAGGTCCTGAGTCTCCAGGTGCGGCTCGTACAGTTATGTAGAGGTAGTGATACTCACAGGTGAGGGGTGTCAGGTCCCCGGGTCTCCAGGTGAGGTTAGTACAGTTATGTAGAGGTAGTGACACTCACAGTTGAGGGGTTATCGGGTCCTGGAGCTGTCAGGTGAGGCTCGTACAGTTATGTAGAGGTAGTAACACTCACAGGTGAGGGGTGTCAGGTCCCCAGGTCTCCAGGTGAGGCTCGTACAGTTATGTAGAGGTAGTAACACTCACAGGTGAGGGGTGTCAGGTCCCCGGGTCTCCAGGTGAGGTTAGTACCGTTATGTAGAGGTAGTGACACTCACAGGTGAGGGGTGTCAGGTCCCCGGGTCTCCAGGTGAGGTTAGTACAGTTATGTAGAGGTAGTGACACTCACAGGTGAGCAGTGTCAGGTCCTGAGTCTCCAGGTGCGGCTCGTACAGTTATGTAGAGGTAGTGACACTCACAGTTGAGGGGTTGTCGGGTCCTGGAGCTGTCAGGTGAGGCTCGTACAGTTATGTAGAGGTAGTGACACTCACAGGTGAAGGCTGTCAGGTCCTGAGTCTCCAGGTGAGGCTCGTACAGTTATGTAGAGGTAGTGACACTCACAGGTGAGGGGTGTCAGGTCCTGAGTCTCCAGGTGAGGCTCGTACAGTTATGTAGAGGTAGTGACACTCACAGGTGAGGGGTTGTCGGGTCCTGGAGCTGTCAGGTGAGGCTCGTACAGTTATGTAGAGGTAGTGACACTCACAGGTGAGGGGTGTCGGGTCCTGAGTCTCCAGGTGAGGCTCGTACAGTTATGTAGAGGTAGGGACGCTCACAGGTGAAGGCTGTCAGGTCCTGAGTCTCTAGGTGAGGCTCCCACAGTTATGTAGAGATCTTTGACTTTCAGTTTCCCTCATGCAATGGTCTGGGAGGTTCTGTTCATATTTCATTGTCTTGTATCTAAGATACTAAAATTCCCCTAAGTTGTGCAAGTTGCCGATCCCTCAGACCATGTCATGATATGACTACTGGGCTTTAACCCTTTCAGCTCTCACCCTGGGGCAAATAATTTACTCTATACACCAAGAATATGTCTGATTATTAATAACTTTTTACCATCTGCTTCCTCCAAAGTCAATGCCCCCTACCAGAATGGCATTACCTGTCCCCATTACCCAGAATGCATTCAATGTGGCTCCATGATGTAAAGGGGTTGAAATCAACTCCCTGGAGGAGTCGAGGAGATTCCAGATCAGAGCATTACCCATAACACACAAATGTGTCCACCACTAAATAAATAACAGCAGACACCAATTATCTGTGGGAATATGGCGACCACCCTGAGGACGGTCTATGAGGGCCAGTTTTTTTTAAAAAGATCCATTAGAGGTAGTTTATTCTCCCCGCCGCACACCTCCGGCTTGGGGGGCTGACAAAATTCACACTTGACACCCCCAGTCCACCTCCCAGCTGTGACCTATCCATGTTCTCCGATTTGCCGTGCCAAAAAGAAAGCTAACTCTCTTCCCTGGATATTTCCTGCCTCCATTGACATCATCCCTAGCTGGCCCAGCCGCTTGACTAAGCTAACCCTACGGTGGCCTGCTTGTTGCCCTTGTCATCGTGGGCCTCCACTACTGGCTCAGCTAATACACTGAGAGCAGCATTAATTCCATGGTGCTGTCCAATCAGTAAGGGGTTCACATATGCAGAGCAGTTATTGTGAGATGTAGATGTAATACTAAACAGGTAGGTTTTTGGGTTACGGTTGAACGTTAAGGAAGGCTGCCACATTTTGGCAGAGAGGCCCAGAGGATGGGAGATGGTTGTGAGTAGAGCAAATGCAAAAGCAAAAGTTTCTGTGCAGAATAGGTAGTATAAGCAGGGAAAACCAGCTCACCTCCTGTTCAGGACATGCCGAGCGAGGCACGGGCCTCCCCTCTGCCAGGGTAGAACATCCAGATAGACAAAATAACGGCTCAGCCAGGCTCCAGGCAATGCGTTTAGCGTCCTTTAATTGAACATTGACAATACAATATCCACAATGTGGGGAGACAGCAACAGCTGACGCGTTTCGGGGGATTAACTGTCCTTAGTCATAGCTGACACATTGTATCCTAACAAACAATATATACTAAAATTGCCCACTAAAGCCCCGCCCCCACCGGAAATCGATTAGCGTTCCCAAACACGATGTTAGTAGAGAACATAACAATTGCATACAATTTAGTACATTATAACAAGGAGGTGAATGTGCGTCTTCATAAGTAGTTAGAAGAGGGTCATCTCCACACAGCATACTGTATAATACGTTTGATTGCAGAAAGCGTGTGCAGTGATGCGAGTCACGTGATCGCGAGGTCACGTGACCATGCCGTGTCCTTGGCAACCACATCACGTGATGCGTAGTCATGGAAGCAGTTCGTCTGCTGTGATTGGAAAAGGATGGATTTGTTCGGCATCGCCGCGGAGATCGAAATAAATGCAAACCGGCGCTGGCCATGTATGTGGCATGGAGAAACCTTTGGGAAGAGACCAGCGCGGCGGAGCCAAAGGCATATCCTCCTTGTGGTGAGTGGGGCGTGCATCTAAAATTAGATGAAACACGAGTTAGTGGCTACAAAACGTTCTGAATAATAACAATGAAAGGAATAAAAACATCACTATTGACATGTAAGAGTAAAAAGAGTAGCAAGAGAGAAGCGAAATAGGGCAATAATTATAACATTTGTAATATTTGACATTGTTTACAGTGGCATCCTGTGGAATGGAGAAGAGAGGGATTAATAATGGTACATGAGTTCACGCTTGGCATTTAATCCATGTGGATGACATGTTTCCAATGTGAATATCCAATAAGCCTCTCTGTTCAATAGCCGGGATGTTATGCTGCCTCCCCTAATATTTTTGGCCATTCTTTCAAAAGCAAATGTTTTGAGAGAACTAACATCACCCTTGTGTACCTGGACAAAGTGCTTGGAAGCACCGGACAGGTTACGGCCCAACGGGTTGGAGATATCGTAGAGGTGTTCTTCGAACCTAGTTTTGAATTTGCGCATAGTCTGTCCCACATAAATCAAATTACACTCACTGCAGTATATGATATGGACAACATTGTACGAGTTGCAATTGATAAAATCTTTTATCAGATATTGTCTTTGACCGTTGCTACTGGTGAAAAACTTTTTCTTTGCCTTTGTTTAAGATGTGTTCCAAAATTGGATCTGAACGTAACAATGGGATATGCCGGTGAATAATTTCTGAGATAGCTTTGAATTGTGGACTGTATTGTAATACTAATGTGGGGGTGAAATCGGAAGACGAAGAACCATGTTTGTTGGGGGGTTTATCTGCCTCATGAGGGAAGAGTAATGTTTTTCTGTCTTTGATTTTCACTCAATTGTAAGCTTTTTTCAGGGACCATTCCGGATAGCCTCTGTTTTTTAGTTTTTTACAGGCATTCATGGATTCTGTATTGAATGCCTTCTCAGTACTGCAATTACGTTTGATACGTGTGAGTTCACCAACCGGAATAGCTTGGATTGTATGCAGGGGGTGCTGTGAACTGGCATGCAGGATGGTGTTGCCTGCTGTGGATTTGCGATGTGTGGTGGAATCAATTATGTGACCTGGAGTACATGTCAGATGTAGATCTAAAAACACAATTTCCTTTGGATCCATTGTATAGGTAAACCTCAGATTACAAGTGTTGGTATTGAGGTATTCAATGAAGAGTGGTATGGCAGGCACATCCCCCCGCCAGATGATCAACACGTCATCAATGTACCTGCCATACCACTCCACGTCTGCCATGTGCGGATTGTGCTCTGAAAAAATGGTGTGTTCCTCCCACCATGACATCGTCAGGTTGGCCAAGGAGGGTGAGAACTTGGCCCCCATGCTGACCCCTTGTGTCTGTAAATAAAAAAGTCCAGTGAGTGATGAGATAATGACAGACTGTTGGGGTGAATTCTTTAAATTCCATACTGTAATCAGTGTATTTGTTGAGATGATGTTGTAATGCTGTCATTGCTACGTTGTGGGGAATAGAGGTGTAAAGGGACACCACATCACAGCTAACCCAATGGTAATTGGCTTGCCAGTATTTCTCATGTAATGAGCACAGTACATCTCTTGTATCTTGTAAATAACCTGGGACTCTACGTACTAGCGGCTGGAGTACCCAGTGAAGCCAACTGGAAAGATTCTCATTAAGGGAACCAATGCCCGAGACGCTGGTCTCTTCCCAAAGGTTTCTCCACGCCACATACATGGCCAGCGGCGGTTTGCATTTATTTCGATCTCCGTGGCGATGCCGAACAAATCCATCCTTTTCCAATCACAGCAGACGAACTGCTTCCATGACTACGCATCACGTGATGTGGTTGCCAAGGACACGGCGTCACGGCATCACTGCACACGCTTCCTGCAATCAAACGTATTATACAGTATGCTGTGTGGAGATGACCCTCTTCTGACTACTTATGAAGACGCACATTCACCTCCCTGTTATAATGTACTAAATTGTATGCAATTGTTATGTTCTCTACTAACATCGTGTTTGGGAACGCTAATCGATTTCCGGTGGGGGCGGGGCTTTAGTGGGCAATTTTAGTATATATTGTTTGTTAGGATACAATGTGTCAGCTATGACTAAGGACAGTTAATCCGCCCGAAACGCGTCAGCTGTTGCTGTCTCCCCACATTGTGGATATTGTATTGTCAATGTTCAATTAAAGGACGCTAAACGCATTGCCTGGAGCCTGGCTGAGCCGTTATTTTGTCTAGCAGAATAGGTAGACCTGCTGTCTTCTCCTCCAAGCTCCATTCCCTAACTGGAGACACTAAGGACTAGGATTGTTCTCCTTGTATACCCTCTACCAGGGGAGGACTGGTTACATTTCAGCACAAAATAAAACAAAGTGTTTTCCCATAGACTTACATTGAGTCCCCATAATCTTCTGGTGTTCTAAAGTGTAAACAACTTTCCAGCCATTACCTGTCATTCTAAAGATCAAGCTTCCTGCTGTCTGCTAAACAAGTCTGCTTTTCTTCTGCAAAACAATGTATTGGAAAATTAAAGATAGAGATACAAAGTCCGAAAGTTCTCTCAGTGTCCATTAACCCTTTCTACTAGTCTATAACTATACAGTAATATGAAACAGAATGTATATAACAAAAGAAGTATGGGGAAATATGGAAATGTCCACAAATGTCCAAGGTTCAATGCTCCTCTGCTCCAGGGCTCTACAATCGTAGTGGAGGGAGGAAGTATTGGTCAGATATGATAGAACACATTGAGGAATAACTCGATCATTAAAGGTTCTGTATTCTGGGCCATGTCCATGGTTTTAAGTTACCGAGGGATGAGATGATATCTGAACCAGAAATATAGATCTGCAAGTCATCAGCATACGAGTGGGATTGAAAGCTGTGGGACTCGAGCTGTCCTAGGCCAGACGTGTAGATGAAGAAGAGTAGGGGTCGCAGGACAGAACCTTAGGGGACTCCAGCAGAGCGGGGGCGAGGTGACAAGGTGAAAAGAGAGTGGTAGACACTGAAAGTCCAATTAGTGAAGTATGAGGAGATCCAGGAGAGGCCAAGGTCAGTATTGCCAAGAAAACATCTGCGTCTGCAGCGGGAGAACATGGTCAACAGTGTCAAAGGCAGTGGACAGATCAAGAAGAAGGAGTAGTAGTGGTTTGGTCATCATAGACCTCGGCCAGGGCAGTCTCAGCGGAGCAATTGGGTCGGAAACCAGATTGTAGTTTATAGTGAGTTGAGGAAAGGAAGTAGGATGGTTCCAGATGGACGTGTTCTTCTAGGAGTATCGGAAGCAAATGGAAGTAGTGAGATAGGGCAAAAGGTCAGCAATGAAGACGGCTCTAGAGATGGCTTCTGTAGAGTTGGGATAATTGGCTGTTTGGTGGAAGATGGAATAATACAAGTGGATAGTGAAAGGTTAAAGAGTTGAGCTACAGCTAAGAGGAGCACAGGGGTGAGGTTGGGTTGCAATGGAACTTGATGGAAACATGAGCATGATGGCAACATTAAACAAGGTGCCCAATAACCCATTGGGTCACATGACCATCTTGAATATAGGTCTTGGTGTAGTCTCTATGTCTGGAGGGTGTCCTATGTAACCATGATATACGACACACACCCCCATAACAGGGCCGGTACCCACAATGTCTCCCAGAACTATCCCATTTAGAGAGCCCCCATAGCGATGATATCCAAGTGCAGTGGAAGAGTCCAGAGCAATTATATCTCATGATCCGAACCCCCCTGGGATTGCCAAACCTCAGACCCATATCCCGTCCAGTCTTTTCACTAAATGTGAAATAAACAAAAGGTATTTGGTTTTCAGCTCACCGTTCGTTGTCCACCGGCTGTGCGGGTTGCTGGCTCCGGGACTATGAGATCAGGATCAGGAGTAAGAGAAAGTTGGATTCCGCACCAAACGTTGCTTTAAAAATTGTCAGCTTTATTTGGAAATCTGATTAAAATCCATGACACAAATACATTCCATGGCGGTGCCTCCCGAACAACACTGGGATATAGTGTAGTAATAACCTACGCGTTTCGCCCTTACTCATGTTTAATGTGTATATGACTGAGACATGGATAAATACACCACTCGATCCCCCCTGTCAGGGGAGGAAGAGGTGGAGCCCCACATCCTCAAACCATAATAAAATGCCTGAATTCAGCAAAAAAAACATATGTGGAAACACATTGGGGGTCATTTACTAAGGGGCCGAATCGAGTTTTTCCGTCACGTTACCCTAATATTTCCGATTTGCGCCGATTTTCCCTGAATTGCCCTGGGGCAGATTTACTTACCCGGTCCTGTCGCGATCCAGCGGAGCGTTCTCTGTGGCGGATTCGGGTTTCTACCAGCGATTCACCAAGGTAGTGCGCCCAATGTCCACCAGGTGTCGCTGCTGCGCTGAAGTCCATCGGAGTTCACTGGAGTTCATGATCCATTGCTGGGTGCAGGTAAGTGCGTGTCTTTTTTTTTTTTAAATGCGTCAGTTTTTCCGAATCCGTCGGGTTTTCGTACGGCCACGCCCCCCGATTTTTGCCGCGTGCATGCCATCGCCGATGCGCCACAATCTGATCACGTGTGCCAAAATCCCGGGGCAATTCAAATTCTGGTAACCCGCAGTAAAAACGTGATTCAGGCCCTTAGTAAATGATCCCCAATATATATAAATCACTAGATTGATAAACTTAATAATGGAACAAGAATTCCCTTCTGTAGTTCATTCCAGTCGGAAATCGTGAGTTCAGATTAACCCCTAGGCGCACCAGGACGTTATAGTACGTCCCCGGGGCTAGATGCTTAGCGCACGGGGACGTTCTATAACGTCCTGCTTCTGGCACCGGCTCACGAACGGAGCCGGTACAAGAAGCAGCGGCTGTCAGCTATCTAGTACAGCTGACAGCCTGCGCTAACACCCGCGATCGGAGCCGGCTCCGATTGCGGGTGTTAACCCCTTACACGCCATGGTCAAACATGACCGCGGCGTGTAAGGGTGTTTGCGCTGTGGATCGGATCCCCCGTGCCGCTTACCGGGGGATCCGATCCACTTCTGGGCAGCTCCGAGGACTGGCATGTGCCCCGGAGCTGCCCGGTCTCCATGGCAGCCAGACCCCTTCCGGGTCTGACTGTAAACTGTCTGAGCATGCGCAAGCTTGCTCAGACAGTTTACACTGCTCTACAATAAAATAGTATTGTAGAGCAGTGTATTGAACTTAAACCAGTGATCAGAGCATCAGAGAATCAGAGCATCACTGGTTCAAGTTCAAGTATGTATAAGTAAAAATATGCAAAAACACTTAACACTACACATTATAATAAATAAAAAATAAATAAATAATAATATAAGCCCCTAAAATGTCACACAACACAAAAAACCGCCACATATTTGGTATTGCCGCGTCCGTAACAATCTGTATAATAAAACAGAATCGTTACTGGACCCGCACGGTAAACGCCGTAGAAAAAAAAACCGCAAAAACGTTCCGAAAAAAGATAATTTTTAATTAATACCCTATAAAAAAATGCTCTAAAAAGTAATTTAAAAAATGTTATGCACTCCAAAATAAGCCCACTAAAAAGAACAACTCTTCTCGCAAAAAAATAAGCCCCTAACCAGATTTGTCAGCCGAAAAATAAAAAAGTTATGCATATGAAAAGATGGTGATGCTAAAATGAACAAGATTTTCTCCAAATTGGTTTGTATTCAGCACAATTGAATAAAATACACAAAACCCCCACATATTTGGTATCCCTGCGTCCGTAACAATCTGCATAATAAAACAGAATCGTTATTAGATCCGCAAAGTGAACCCCGTAAAAAACAAAACAAAAAAAAAGCTCCAGAAAAAAGATCATTTTCAATTAATACCCTATAAAAATGCTCTAAAAAGGGATTTAAAAAATGTTATGCAATCTAAAATAAGACCACTAAAAAGAACAATCCTTCTCGCAAAAAATAAGCCCTTAAACAGATTTGTGAGGCAAAAAATAAAAAAGTTATGCATATGAAAGACGGTGATGCTAAAAGTAACAACATTTTTGCCAAATTACTTTTTATGCACTAAGAATGGGAAAAAAATAAAAAATCTATATAAATGAGGTCTTTTTGTAATCGTGGCGACCCAAAGAATAAAAATAATATACTATTTTTATGGTATGGTAAACAGCCAAAAAAAAAAAAACCCATAAAAATCTTCCTGAAAAGTGATGATTTTCATTTCCTCCACCAACAAAGAGTTAATAAAATCTCACCAATTAGCCTATAGATTCCCCCAAATTACGTACCAGAAAAGTGCATCTCATGTGGCAAAAGAAATAAGCCCCTATAGGTCCACATTAAAAAAAAAGAAAAAAATTATAGCCTGTACAATGTGACATAGCAAATCTGATCTGGATGGCACCTCCTTCCCTTCTATGCCCGGCTGTGCGCCCATACAGCAGGTCACCACCACATATGGGGGATCGGCTCTGGATGGCTCCTCCCATTCTATGCTCCTCCTTCCCTCCTATGCCCGGCCGTGCGCCCATACAGCAGGTTACCAGCACATGTAGAGTATCCGTGTACTCGGGAGAGATTGGGTATCAAACGTTGTGGAGCCTTTTTTTATTTAATCCATTGTAAATGTTTAATTTTCCACCCAAAATGAATGTATTGTGAAAAAATATTACAATTTGCAGACTGCACCTCCATTTTGTTTTAACCCCTATAAAACACGTAAAGCGTTAACAAACTTCTTAAAAGTGGTTTTTCATACATTGAGGGGTGTAGTTTCCACAATGGGGTAATTTACGAGTCTCGCTATTATTTAGGCCTCTCAGTGTCAATTAGAAGTTGAGCAGGTCCATCTAAATGCGGGTTTTGGTGATTTTACAAAAAATGTGAAAAATGATACCTAAATTCTGAGCCTCAGAACATTCTAGTAAAATATGTGGAATCTTAAAAAACCATCCAACATAAAGCAGACATTTGGGAAATGTAAGTTATGAATTTATTTGGGAGCTATGACTATCTACATCAAAAGTAGAGAATTTAGAACGTTGAAAATAAAGAATTTTTCCAAATTTAGTTTTTTTTCATAACTAAACACAAAAGATTTCATCCAAATTTTTAAACTAATTTGAAGTACAATGTGTCACGAGAAAACAATCTCCAAATCCCCTGGATATCTCACAGCGTTCCCACGCTATAACCACTTATAGTGACACAGGCCAGATTTGAAGAATGGGGCCGCGTCCTTAGGGCCAAAATAGGCTGTGTCCCCTAGGGGTTAAGAATCCAGAACGCCATGACATATAGCACATAGTGGGAGTTACAATGTATAGGTATTTCCTATTTTTAAATCTTTTTCTTACGTCCAAGACTTTTTTCAGTTCCTCTTAGCCCTATTCATCTCTCCAGCTGGTATGGCCGTTATCACATGTTGGATGTAGGCTGTGAGCATGAAGAATGGTGTTTCCAGCTGTTTTTTTTTTTTTTTACGGTGGGTACAAGTGGAGATAACCCTTTCCTCGTCCACTTTTAACTTTAAAATTTGGGAGATGTGTCTGCCGTTCCAGTGTTCCTAGAATTCATTAACCACAATACAGATAATCTGAAGTTCACATTTGCCACGAACTCGACATACGTGGAATTCCTTGATTTACAGTTAAAGGTGGTTATATATTGATAAGTCAAACTTTTTGGGAGGCGGCGATAGACGTTTAGGATTTTTATGTATTTTTATAGCAGTTCTAGGGAACTACCATTTGCTCTACTCACAACCATCTCCAGGATTTCTCCTGTGCATCTCCCGTCCTCAGACGTCCAACCATAACCCGAAACCTACCTGTTTAGTATTACATCCACATCTAACAATAACTGCTCTGCTCGGCCGCCATATTCCCAAAGGTAATTAGTGTCACCTGTTGTTTAGTTGGCGGGGGTGGAGGTTGTAAGGGGGTTTGGGGTCACATTTGTATGTTATGGATAATGCTCTGATCCGGAATCCCCTTACCAAGTCTACAGTCATGGCCAAAAGTTTTGAGAATGACACAAATCTTCCGTTGTCACATGATCTGTCGCCCTCTGGTTTGTCACTGATTGACCACAAGTTCGCAATGGGATAAGATCCGGGGGGTTTCCGGGCCATGGACCCAGAATCTCTGTGTTCTGTTCCCGGAGCCATGGACCCAGAATCTCTGTGTTCTGTTCCCGGGCCATGGACCCAGAATCTCTGTGTTCTGTTCCCGGGCCATGGACCCAGAATCTCTGTGTTCTGTTCCCGGAGCCATGGACCCAGAATCTCTGTGTTCTGTTCCCGGAGCCATGGACCCAGAATCTCTGTGTTCTGTTCCCGGGCCATGGACCCAGAATCTCTGTGTTCTGTTCCCGGGCCATGGACCCAGAATCTCTGTGTTCTGTTCCCGGGCCATGGACCCAGAATCTCTGTGTTCTGTTCCCGGGCCATGGACCCAGAATCTCTGTGTTCTGTTCCCGGAGCCATTTAGTTCTCCCCTTTATGGCCGGTGCTCCATCATGCTGGAGAAGGCTCTGCTCATCACCATCTGCTCCTGGAGGGTTGGGAGAAGCGGCTCCTGGAGGACATTCTGGTCCTTTCTTTATTCATGGAGGTGTTTTTAGGCCGATTCCCTTGGCTGAGAAGTCGCCCCCCCCCCCACATGAATGGCTGCAGGAGGCTTTATAGGTGCAGGAGACAGGACTGGGGGCATCGCTCACCTTGTCTTCTCCCAACAATCGGGAAGGGGATTCATCAGAGACAATGACTTTCCCCCAGTCCTCAGCGTCCACTCCCTGTACCTTGTGCAGAATATCCGTCTGTCCCTGATGGTTTCTGGAGAGAAGCGGCTTCTGTGCTGCCCTCCTGGACACCAGGCCTTGCTCCAGGAGTCTCCGCAGTGTCACAGTGCGTGCAGATGCCTCACACCTGCTGCTGCCATTCCTGAGCAAGCTCTGCTGGGAGCCCCATCCCCAAGCTGAGACACTTGTAAGAGCCGGTCCTGGCGCTTGCTGGTCCTTCTTGGGCCCGGAGCCTTTTTGGTAACAATGGAGCCTCTCTCCTTGAATTCCTTGATGATGTGATAGATTGGTGACTGAGGGGCAATCTTTCTGGCTGCGATACTCCCTGTTCGGCCAGTTTTGTGCAGTGCAATGATGACTGCACGTGTTTCTTTAGAGATAACCATGGTTACCAGAAGAGAAACAATGATGCCAAGCACCAGCCTCCTTGTAAAGTGTCCAGGGGTGTGATTGTTACTTAATCCTGACAGATTGTCCCCCAGCCCTGTCCTCCTCAGCACCTGCACCGGTGTTACTGGAGACATCACTGACACCATGGCAGCTGCTCCGCCTAAGGCGCCAGCAATGAAGGGGAAATGTGTTTTGGGGGAAAAAATTCATTTTTTAGTCAAATATTGACTGTTAATTAATTTCTGTTAAGCTGATCACTCTTTATAGCATTCTGGAGTACAGGCAGTCCCCGGGTTACGTCCAAAGTTCTGCAGGTTTGTCCTGAATTTGTATGTAAGTTGGAACTGTATACTTTATTATTGTAGCCCCAGTAAAAATTTTGTTGGTCTCTGTGACAATTGTGACAAAGATTCTCCAGGACTGGGGAGCATCTCCGAGCTCAATGAGCAGAGGTCCAGAGACTCCTTCAGTCCATTCAGTACCCGGTCACCCATGACCACTAGTGACCCCCATAGCCTAAAAAAGCTCAAAGAAAAGCCCCTGCCCTCTGGTGTTTGGAGGCCCTCACATGCACCACGGTTGGGTTGCATCTCGGTAGATCCTCAGCGCCAAAAGCCAAGGTCGAGTTTGTTGACCCATCTGGAAGTATCTGTGGGAAGTATCTGAAGTTCTCCATCATGTGATATCAGAGATACAAATTCTTGTGATACCACCTTCTCCTAGAGGTGGAGGAATCATTTTATGGATCGGGAAGTTTAACTTCAGGGTTGACCTCTCTTCCTCTATGACTAAAGTAGACATTTTGGATGGTGCTGGCACATCTGACCTGGAGGCCATTATTCTTGTTGTAGTGGTTTATTAATTTCACTTCTGCTGACAGGTTCCTTTTTAAGGCGGTTAATTGGACAGATAAGAAAAGCAATGAATGAGCTTTAAAGGCTGTGATCAGTGTCAAATTAAATCTGTGGCTATACAAATATACAGTGGGGACAGACGGACTCTCTCACGCCTGTTAGTTTTTCTTTAAGAAGCCCCTCCTACTTTGCACTTATTGCCTGTAGCTCCTCCTACTCTGCACCTATTATCTGTATTAATAGCACCAGTTTGAATTTGTCTCTTTTCACACACATTCATCATCACTCCAACCTGTCCACCATGGCCAAGACCGAAACCGGGTCTAAGGACACCATGGACACAAGGCTGGGATGGGCTCCAGTACAATCGGCAGCCGCTTGGTGAGAAGGCAACAAGTGAGAATGAAAGAAACAAGATGATTGTGGGGTAAGTATGATACTTAGAGAAGTCAGGAATCCTCTGGTCACTGGTCCTCTGGACCTGGTCACTGTCCAGAAGCCCAAAACTACACAGGAGGACCTGGTCACTGACCTGAAGCCCACAGCTACACAGGAGGACCTGGTCACTGACCTGAAGCCAACAACTACACAGGCGGACCTGGTCACTGACCTGAAGCCAACAACTACACAGGCGGACCTGGTCACTGACCTGAAGACAACAACTACACAGGAGAACCTGGTCACTGACCTGGAGCCCACAACTACACAGGAGGACCTGCTCACTGACCTGAAGACAACAACTACACAGGAGGACCTGGTCACCGACCTGAAGACAACAACTACACAGGAGGACCTGGTCACTGTCCTGAAGCCAACACCTACACAGGAGGACCTGGTCACTGACCTGAAGCCAACAACTACACAGGAGGACCTGGTCACTGACCTGAAGCCCAGAACTACACAGGAGGACCTGGTCACTGACCTGAAGACAACAACTACACAGGAGGACCTGGTCACTGACCTGAAGCCAACAACTACACAGGAGGACCTGGTCACTGACCTGAAGACAACAACTACACAGGAGGACCTGGTCACCGACCTGAAGACAACAACTACACAGGAGGACCTGGTCACTGTCCTGAAGCCAACACCTACACAGGAGGACCTGGTCACTGACCTGAAGCCAACAACTACACAGGAGGACCTGGTCACTGACCTGAAGCCCAGAACTACACAGGAGGACCTGGTCACTGACCTGAAGACAACAACTACACAGGAGGACCTGGTCACTGACCTGAAGACAACAACTACACAGGAGGACCTGGTCACTGACCTGAAGCCAACAACTACACAGGAGGACCTGGTCACCGACCTGAAGACAACAACTACACAGGAGGACCTGGTCACTGTCCTGAAGCCAACACCTACACAGGAGGACCTGGTCACTGACCTGAAGCCAACAACTACACAGGAGGACCTGGTCACTGACCTGAAGCCCAGAACTACACAGGAGGACCTGGTCACTGACCTGAAGACAACAACTACACAGGAGGACCTGGTCACTGACCTGAAGACAACAACTACACAGGAGGACCTGGTCACTGACCTGAAGCCAACAACTACACAGGAGGACCTGGTCACCGACCTGAAGACAACAACTACACAGGAGGACCTGGTCACTGTCCTGAAGCCAACACCTACACAGGAGGACCTGGTCACTGACCTGAAGCCAACAACTACACAGGAGGACCTGGTCACTGACCTGAAGCCCAGAACTACACAGGAGGACCTGGTCACTGACCTGAAGACAACAACTACACAGGAGGACCTGGTCACTGACCTGAAGCCAACAACTACACAGGAGGACCTGGTCACTGACCTGAAGCCAACAACTACACAGGAGGACCTGGTCACTGACCTGAAGCCAACAACTACACAGGAGGACCTGGTCACTTACCTGAAGCCAACAACTACACAGGAGGACCTGGTCACTGACCTGAAGCCCAGAACTACACAGGAGGACCTGGTCACTGACCTGAAACCCACAACTACACAGGAGGACCTGGTCACTAATCTGAAGCCAACAAATACACAGGAGGACCTGGTCACGGACCTAAAGCCTACAACTACACAGGAGGACCTGGTCACTGACCTGAAGCCAACAACTACACAGGAGGACCTGGTTACTGACCTGAAGCCAACAACTACACAGGAGGACCTGGTCACTGACCTGAAGCCAACAACTACACAGGAGGACCTGGTCACTGGCCTGAAGCCCACAATTACACAGGAGGACCTGGTCACTGACCTGAAGCCCAGAACTACACAGGAGGACCTGGTCACTGACCTGAAACCCACAACTACACAGGAGGACCTGGTCACTGACCTGAAGCCAACAACTACACAGGACCTGGTCACTGACCTGAAGCCCACAACTACACAGGAGGACCTGGTCACTGACCTGAAGCCAACAACTACACAGGAGGACCTGGTCACTGACCTTAAGCCAACAACTACAAAGGAGGACCTGGTCACTGACTTGAAGCCAACAACTACACAGGAGGACCTAGTCACTTACCTAAAGCCCACGACTACACAGGAGGACCTGGTCACTGACCTGAAGCTAACAACTACACAGGAGGACCTGGTCACTGACCTGAAGCCCAGTACTACACAGGAGGACCTGATCACTGACCTGAAGCCAACAACTACACAGGACCTGGTCACTGACCTGAAGACAACAACTACACAGGAGGACCTGGTCACTGTCCAGAAGCCCAAAACTACACAGGAGGACCTGGTCACTGACCTGAAGCCCACAGCTACACAGGAGGACCTGGTCACTGACCTGAAGCCCACAGCTACACAGGAGGACCTGGTCACTGTCCTGAAGCCCAGAACTACACAGGAGGACCTGGTCACTGACCTGAAGCCAACGGGGAACACAAAGATCTCAAAGATTCTCATAAGTAATACACCAACACACTGTCTTCATGGAATAAAATCCTGCAGGGAACACACCAGAACATCTCCAGGCCCAATGAGAACCTGGATGATCCAGACGGGGCCTGGGAGAAGGTCTTATGGTCTGATGAGGGTTACATTTTACATATAGAGCTCCAGTTGCAGGATTTGGAGGTAGTATAAGGGTGAATACAACCCTGAGAACAGCAGCCAAATGTGAAGCATGAGGGTAGAGTCATCCATCATTGGGGGCTATTCTGCAAAGGTGAAAGGCCGACTGCACCGTTCTGAAAGGCTAGTGCCCCGGATCTTTTGGCTGGAGCCCCGGATCTCCCCTGTGCATCCTCCTCTCTCTCCATCACGATCTCCACAGATGGGGATGAGAAGGAGTGCAGTCACTGCTTTCCCCAGCAGGAGCTGCAGCCTCTGGAGGAATAATACTCTGAAGGACCTGTGATGATGTCATGGTCACATGACCTGCTGGGGAAACACACAGTGAACACATAGACCTGCATCATTGAGGTAAGTGGGACTGTGTGAGGGACATTACCTACTGGGAGGGGGGCTGTGTGAGGGACATTACTGGGGGTCTGTGTGAGGACATTACTGGGGGGAATGTGTGAGTACATTACTGGGGGGCTGTGTGGGGGACATTACTTACTGGGGGGCTGTGTGAGGATATTACTTACTGGAGGGCTGTGTGAGGACATTACTGGGGGCTGTGTGAGGACATTACTTACTGGGGGGCTGTGTGAGGACAGTACTTACTGGGGAGGGTGAGGACATTACTTACTGGGGGGAATGTGTGGGAGACATTACTACCTGGGGGGTATGTGTGGGCACATTACTGGGGGGCTGTGTGGGCACATTACTTACTGGGGGGCTGTGAGAGGCACATTACTTACTGGGGGCTGTGTGAGGACATTACTTACTGGGGGGAATGTGTGGGAGACATTACTACCTGGGGGGTATGTGTGGGCACATTACTGGGGGGCTGTGTGGGCACATTACTTACTGGGGGGCTGTGTGAGGCACATTACTTACTGGGGGCTGTGTGAGGACATTACTTACTGGGGGGCTGTGTGAGGCACATTACTTACTGGGGGGCTGTGTGGGGGACATTACTTACTGGGGGGCTGTGTGGGGCACATTACTTACTGGGGGGACTGTGTGGGCACATTACTGGGGGGCTGTGTGAGGACATTCCCTACTGGGGGGGGGCTGTGTGGGGCACGTTAATGGGGGTATCTGTGTGTAGCACATTACGGGGGGGGGGCTGTGTGTAGCATGTTACTGGGGGTATCTGTGTGAAGCATGTTACTTGGGGGCTGTGTGGGGGACATTTCTTGGGGCGTGTTCACACGTGGCACTAGGACAGGCCTCAGTTTGATCTCCAGTTTGATCTCCTTGGTTGAACTTGATGGACAAGTGTCTTTTTTTCAACCGTAGAAACTATGAAACTATGAAATCTCATTTGTGTTTCCAGTGAAACACTGGAGAAGATGGAGGACACGTCACCTGCAGTCACTGGATGGAACTAGGGATTTCTCCTATGGTTTCTGTAGCTGTATATACTGTCAGTAAAGTTGTTATTGGCACAAGCACATGTGAGGGGGTTATGTACAGGAGGCGGCATTACTGAGGGAGGCGGCATTACTGAGGGAGGGGGCATTACTGAGGGAGGCGGCATTACTGAGGGAGGGGGCATTACTGAGGGAGGCGGCATTACTGAGGGAGGGGGCATTACTGAGGGAGGCGGCATTACTGAGGGAGGGGGCATTACTGAAAGAGCGCTACACATGCATTGGGGCCCGTGCCCCGGATCTTTTATCACCCTAGCAACGCCCCTGGATGGATGGGACAAGTATTTCAAGATTTTGGCCAAGAAACTCTTTCCTTCAATGGCCTGAAACACATCCAGAGCAACTAAGGAGAAGCTCGGTAAGAAGCATTTCAAGGTCCTGGAATGGTCCAGACAGACTCCAGACCTGAATCCAAATGGAAATCAGTGGAGGAGCTGGACCTCGATGTTTCCCGGTGAAAGCCACGAAACCTGAAAGATCTGGAGAAGATCAGTAAGGAGGAGACACAACCCCTACAAGAACTACAAGAACTACAGGACACGTCCGACCTCTGGAACTGTAAACCAACGTCTGGAGCAAATATTAAGATCTGTATCATATGTCCCTGCATCTACCTTTTATTTGCAGAGGTTTATAAGCCTCGCTGAAGCTCATTAGTCAAATTAAAACTTCACTTCTATTAAATTGTTATAAAGAAAATGTATTTTTCCCAAATATTGTGTGGACAATTTCCTATATTATAATTCACATCGGCCATTGGGGAAGCTTCTCTGTGTGGCAGAGTGTTTTCATTGAGCACAGCAGTTCCGAGGTGACCAGAGATACTACTGGTAATTTCCCCTTTCCACCAGTAGATGTCAGTCTTGTCCATCTAACGCACAGGGGATACATTGTATCACTGTTATAGTTGGGGTGTAAATACTTGTATCCAGTCTCCTCCTCCCCGTGTTATACAATCTCACTGTGCTATTAGTAGTCAGACACTTAGGGCACTAGTATTACCCCAGTCATTTTCGGATATTATTTCATATCCCTGTTATGAGTTTGTGATGTTTCTGTATTTCTACAGTGTGTACTAGTGTTGTCTACACAGTATTTTATCGCTGGATATTGTATTGAACCTCAGTTACTTGCTACTGTGCCTATTGTTAGTGAGTACACTCAGGGTTGGATTAAAGGAGGGGCTCCTGGGGCTCGAGCCCCGGGGCCCCCACCACTTTCACTTTTTAAGGGGCCCCCACCAGTTTCTGACAGTCAGTCAGTTTCTAAATCGCTGACTGTCTCTGAGTGCGATGTGCAGTGGCCCGTGGCCGCCCGCCTCGCACATAGGGATCTAGGATGTCACTGACACAGCTGCCATCGCTGGGGGAGATCGCCGATGCACTGGTGGCAGCAGGTTGTGATGGGAAGCCGGCGGTGAGTGATGACATCACACTGTCGGTGTCCAATCACTACGTGCTGCTGCCAAAACAGTGCATCTGTGATCTCCTCCAGCGATGGCAGCTGTGTCTTCAGTCTTCAGCTGTCTGAAGAGCGAGGAAGAGCCTGCAGCATCGTGGGATCACTGGAAGGGAAGGTGAGGTAAGTATAAAGTTTATTATTTTGTGGCCATTTTCTAAAGGGGACAGGCGGCTAAATTCTACAGGGGGCTAGTGGCTGTATACTACAGGGGGCTGCTGGCTATATACTACAGGGGGCTGGCAGGCTATATACTACAGGGGGCTGCAGGCTGTATACTACAGGGGGCTAGTGGCTGTATACTACAGGGGGCTAGTGGCTGTATACTACAGGGGGCTGCAGGCTGTATACTACAGGGGGCTAGTGGCTGTATACTACAGGGGGCTGCTGGCTATATACTACAGGGGGCTGGCAGGCTATATACTACAGGGGGCTGGCAGGCTATATTCTACAGGGGGCTGCAGGCTGTATACTACAGGGGGCTGTAGGCTATATACTACAGGGGGCTGGCAGGCTATATACTACAGGGGGCTGCAGGCTGTATACTACAGGGGGCTGCTGGCTGTATTCTACAGGGGACTGCAGGCTATATACTACAGGGGGCTGGCAGGCTATATTCTACAGTGGGCTGCAGGCTATATACTACAGGGGGCTGCAGGCTATATACTACAGGGGGCTGCAGGCTATACACTACAGGGGGCTGCAGGCTATATACTACAGGGGGCTGCAGGCTATATACTACAGCGGGCTGGCAGGCTGGCAGGATCAGATATTTTCCCCGGTCTGACCTGTGTCTAATCTCCAGCGATGCCCCGGGCCTTGTGTCCTGTATAATCCTCATGTACATCCGGTTCTGTATTCTCACGGGTCACCTGCAGCTCTGCTCCTCACATATGTGATAATATATTGTGTCCTGCACCTGGGGGAGACCTGCCTCAGGTAGTTGTGGTATATAATATGTAGTATTGTCTGGTATTTGAGGATAATGATGTAAGGAACTTCAAAAAACAACAACAAAAAAATCCATAAATTTTAATGCAGATTTTTTTATTCTATTGCCAATAGTTACCGCTCAGTTATGGAGGAGACATGAAGATCAGTATCTCACACTGACGTCAGCATAGGACCTTCTCATCTGGTGACCCTGTGATCTTCAGTCTTCCTCCAGCCCGAGGATTCAGCTTGTAGCCCAACTGATTGCAACACTGGCAGCGACCACTAGAGGCAGCATCACCGCGTCACTGAACTTCATGATGGGAGGAGCTGGAAAGAAACGGTTCAATGAAATATTGGAATATTAAGATGAAGAAAGGTCTGAATGTGAGCATTTCCACCAAGACTCCACAGATACAATTAGGAAATTCAATAGTTGGTTAAATAAAGGTGGGGGAGGATGTAGACCCCGGGTACGGATGGTTATAGCTGTAGGTGACACGTAGACAATGCTGGTAAAGGTAACCTAAGTCTCACCGTTTGCTGATACAGAAGGTCCACACCTCGTGTTACTCACACTATTACATGACACACAGCAGGAGGGGTGTAGGACTAGACAGGTTCCTCTGCTAAAATATCATTATTTTGGTTTTCCCATATTAGGTTTTCTAGAATCTTCTGAGCAGCTGAACCAAACTTATTGAAAAATTACTGACCAATCAAAACTGTTTTATGGACAGGAATGATGAGTAACCTACGTAATTCATACAGGACGAGGTAATTGTTTCTAAATCCTGGAAGATGAGGACCATCTCTGGCAGAGGAGGAATAAGGATGCCCGGGGCTGTAGGATTAGTGTAGCCCCTACAAGTCTGGAATTACTTCCTACATCTGGGACTGGAATCAGCTTCATGGGGAATGGAGGATGTGTCCCTTCTGCTGCTCTCAATCTGCGGTTTCAGGACTTTGGAGGACCTTGTTTGGGTGGCCATGGGCATCCTAGAAGGCTTCGTCCCCAGGCACTGCCTAAACCGCCCATATCATAGTCTACTACTGATGGTGGTGGAGGCCCCATCAACCATCACATCTTTACTATGCAAAAAACTCAGACATGTGACCACAACCGAGAAGGAGAAGTCAGTAATAGGAATGTGTGGACCTGTTCAGGTCCAGCAAGTTCAGCCGAATCCAACCTCAAACTTTGGTTCACAAACCCGAATGCTCACCCTCACCAGTAACACCCACGATGGGTGCTGGCTCAAACTGCCAGGAAGTTACCATCAGGGACAAGAGACTTATGGCAGAACCAGCAAAGTTTGGAATGGACCCAGACATTGCTGTTGGGTTCCCTCATCCCTAGTCAGTAGTAACGCTGCTTCTCACCTGATGATCGAATGATGTGGCTGCAGTTTGGGCTTTTAGTCCCTAAAAAAAGAGAAGAAATGTAAATGGTGAAATGTTGTAGAAAGTCTCCCTAGGCTTCACCCCTCGGTTACTAATCTATGAGTATCTTGGTGAAAGTAGAACTATTAGGCCCCATACCCTGGAGCGACTGTGATGTGTCCACCTCATCGAGCTCTCAGCGCGTGCTGGCTGGACCCTCCGGATGATGGTTCTTTTTGAAGGTCCTTTATTGATAAGATACTAGTAAAATGTCGGCCTGATGAAGACGCTGCATTGAAACTTGTTGTCCAAGACCAAATGCAGGGACTCCTTTGTAGAGTTAGGATATTTAGGCTTCCTTTAACCAGGGTGCATTTCGCTGGTGTGATAGGAAAGGTCCCACAGTTGTGCCACATAATGAATCACCATGGCCCATTACCAGGGGTAACAAGAGTTCATTGATAGTGATGAGCGAACCCGAGCCACAATGTTTGGGACTGTGCCAGAGATTGCAGGTTCCAATCCCGGACGAGGACTGCAGCGAGTAGTTCTGCTCCGGTGTTCAGGCTCACATGGATAAGCTGTTTTATGGGCCACAGTGACTGGTTGAACCCAAGTATTAACAGGTCCGCTCATCCCATGCTGCCACAATACTGTTTCTTCTGCCCCGTCTGACACAGGAATGGACAGGAGGTCAGACAGAGCAGGCAAAGGGTTAATGGACTACACGAGGGGAAGGGGAGGGTGGACGAGGGTACGTTGGGGCCTTACCCATTCTAATGGGCCATCGTGCCATTTCCGGCTTCCTCTTGCATGAGTGAAGATGCCGCTCGCCCTTGGGTTAGGGTAAAGATTTGTCACGCAGCCGCAGGATTAGGCCTCTGAGGGGGTGCGCCGAGCGCATAACCTAGAGGGACATAGACTGATGGTGTCGTGTAGCTGGCCCACCGGGCAGTGGGTACAGGTTGGACAGGGCTACCTGTGACATATTTGTAGGCCCCCGAGCCGGCGCAGTGGGGGTAGGCAGGTAGCGAGTACCTGGGGATCACCCCTCTCAGGTCTTGTCAGTAAATCACTCTATATTGTCAAAGGGGTTTTCCCACTAAGCAAACTTAGGCCCTATCTACGGGATAGGACCTATCTTGTTGATCGTGGGGGGTCACAGTTCTGAGACCCTGCAGATCGTGAAAATGCGGGGTCCAACCGACCCCTTGCAGCTCCTCAGACTAATAGAGACGGCCACGCTCACCCGATCTCCGTCAGCTCCAAATGTTTGGCTAAACGCGTCATACCTGAATTTCGACAGACCTGCTCTTCACTACTGGTGACTTACCTCCCAGGTAGGCGCAGTTGTAGTAGCTGCACTTCCTGTAGGTGCTCTCCACGATGATCTGGTTCTCTACCTCATCGTAGCTTCTGACCCAGAACACTTCATTCATTGGAATCAATAAACCCTTAACCAATGGAAAAACTGAGAGTTGTAGCATTTTCATCCCGAAACACGTGTTAATGATGAGCGATAAGTCACCGTTTTCCTTTTTCGGTTCATTATTAGTAATAAATAATCCAAATCCTGGGAATCGTACCTCCGGGGGAAGAGGCATTTGAACCTGAAAATTATGGAGTTCCTTATAGACAGTGACGAGTTTCCCACCACAGCCGGGTCGTAGTAGAGACAAGGCTCGGGTAAGGTAGAAATGCAATGAATGGTACCTGAAGGACTTGGGATCTTGACCGAATCGGCTAAAATCATTTATGATACTCATGCTTATATTTAAATCTAGAAACCAGAAGGTCAACAATGCGATCCCGTATTCATCCTTAAAACCTTCCGGAATATTTTTCAGGTAAGGTTTTGAGCTTTCCCAAACTTCAGCTGCTTCATTCCACTGCTTTTCAAATTCAGCTGAAGCCATTTTCTCCTTCTCCAGTATTTCGGGGGCTAATGACTCCATTTCCTCGGTGCATCCGATGTATTGGTCATCAAAAAACCCCTCCATCATGCGGAACGTAGATTTAAGGCACAAAACCTGGAAAATACAACAGATTTAGTTACAGAGAATCCGATACTATGCTTCATCGACCAGAACTAACTGCGGAGTTATGTAGGGCTACGCCCACACGTGTCTCTCGAGTCTTTGGTTTTATTTTCTTTCGGCTTCTTCTTGTGTGTCAAAAATGATCTTTAGAAATATGCAAATTAGGCTAAAGCTCATCTGCTTGAACAAATGTTTTGGACCCCGATTCCTTGAAGTTGTTTTGGTGTGTGCGTCAGCATTATACTCTGTCCATGTCCTGGCTTGACCTGACTATGATCCTTATTTGTCTGCCCTGACTTCTGGCCTCTAAACTTTACTTATAGGCCCTTATAGGGTCACTCATCATATACATTTTAATGTTTCTCGGGTCACTTCCGGTGATGCTCCTTGTTGGCAGACGGAGGAGGCCGTGCAGTGATTACTGTCTGAACCCCCTCCTTGTCTCCATGATAGCCACTCTCATATCTGTGGTTAGAGGGGCATTCCATGAACATCCACACCTGCCCCTCAATCTACTGACATGGGAGTGATTATCCCGGACGGGGCATGTAGACCGTCATCATTGCACGGCCTCCTCCATCTCCCCGGATATGGGAATAGACGGCAACATTTTAAAAATTATTATAGGAATATATATTCATCCTCAAGTGAAAGTACTAACAACTAAGACAATATCCCATCATTCTTATTGCAAATAAGAACTCAACAAGGATTCTATTTGCCCCCCTAACCAGTGGTGTAACCAGAAGCTGATGAGCCCCTGTGCAAAGTCTGTGCCAGGCCCCCGACTATAATGTAGGTTTATAGTACTAGTCTTCTCATATGGTAAAGTGACAAATGATGGCCCCCTAAGCTTCTTGGGCCAAGTGCGACCGCACCCTCTGCACCCCCTCAAGTTACACCCCTGCCCCTAACCATAAACTGCTTGTTGTGGAATATATAAGGAAATTAAAGGAAACACATATAGATAGTAATGAGTCAAAGATTAATTTCTAGCAGTTGATGTAATATTATGATCTTATATTATTATTATTATTATTATATTGTCTTGATGCTTTTCATTTTCTAACAAAAGTCATGGAGGTTATAAGTGACTTTGGGAGGTTTTCAGGCTTTGAGATTAACAATGGGACATGCTGTGTACAAAGATTGTATGTAAGGCTGCTGATAGGACCTGCAAGACCAAGATGTCGACAGTGAGCCCTATGGTTAGGCACAGCTGCCCCAACCTCCGTGTCTCACCTATCCTAAATAATAGGCAACAACTTCCTTCCTGCACCAATGTGAAACACATAATAATACATAGAAGGATAATAGAACACAATCAGGTAGAAACCCAGGAGGATAATGAAGTATAAAATAAAAGGCAAATAGAAGGTCACACAGGGGTCAGAAAACACAAATTGTAATTGTAACACAACTAGCTTAACCGTCTGCAGACCAGAACAAAGTCAGCAGGATACAGACAGGTGGGATGAGATGCAATTAAGCGCAATAATAGGGCAATATTCACACTAGTGCAAGAAAGAAAGAATGAATCACAACTTGAGAATCTATAAATCTAAATTTAGAAAACTAAAGGTTGTGATCGATTGTAGTTCAACCGCAGTAGCTAAACCTAAATATCAGCTCGGAGAGAAGGTGTCACCGGTGAGGGACATAGAAGAGGAGACGTTTCTACATGACATAATGGATACAAAGTCAGGAGAATGGGGCTCATTTACTAAGGCTCAGCAGAGCGCACTTTCGTCGGGTTGTCCGACCATTTCCATTTTGCGGCGAATTGCCCCGGGATTTTGGCACACGCGATCGGATATTGGTGCATCGGCGCTGGCTTGCACGCGTCAGAAATCGGGGGGCGGACCATCGTACAACCCGAAGGATTCAGACATCGCGCAGGATTTAAAATTTAGAAATGTGTCGCAAAACACGCACTCACATGCATTACAAGATTGTACATAGTGTCCTATCTGCAGGTAGCATGTTATAGAGGAGGCAGAGCTGAGCACATTGTACATAGTGTCCTATCTGCAGTCAGCATGTTATAGAGCAGGAGGAGCTGAGCAGATTGTACATAGTGTCCTATCTGCAGGCATCATGTTATAGAGAAGGAGGAGCTGAGCACATTGTACATAGTGTCCTATCTACAGGCCTCATGTTATAGAGCAGGAGGAGCTGAGCACATTGTACATAGTGTCCTATCTGCAGGCAGCATGTTATAGAGCAGGAGGAGCTGATCACATTGTACATAGTGTCCTATCTGCAGGCAGCATGTTATAGAGCAGGAGGAGTTGAGCACATTGTGCATAGTGTCCTATCTGCAGGCAGCATGCTATAGAGCAGGAGGACCTGAGCACATTGTACATAGTGTCCTATCTGCAGGCAGCATTTTATAGAGCAGGAGGTGCTGAGCACATTGTACATAGTGTCCTATCTGCAGGCAGCATGCTATAGAGCAGGAGGACCTGAGCACATTGTACATAGTGTCCTATCTGCAGGCAGCATGTTATAGAGCAGGAGGAGTTGAGCACATTGTGCATAGTGTCCTATCTGCAGGCAGCATGCTATGGAGCAGGAGGAGCTGAGAACATTTTGCATAGTGTCCTATCTGCAGGCAGCATGTTGTGGAGCAGGAGAAGCTGAGCACATTGTGCATAGTGTCCTATCTGCAGGCAGCATGTTATAGAGCAGGAGGAGCTGAGCAGATTGTGCATAGTGTCCTATCTGCAGGCAGCATGTTATAGAGCAGGAGGAGCTGAGCACATTGTGCATAGTGTCCTATCTGCAGGCAGCATGTTATAGAGCAGGAGGAGCTGAGCACATTGTACACAGTGTCCTATCTGCAGGCAGCATGCTATAGAGCAGGGGGAGCTGAGCACATTGTACATAGTGTCCTATCTGCAGGCAGCATGATATAGAGCAGGAGGAGCTGAGCACATTGTACATAGTGTCCTATCTGCAGGCAGCATGTTATAGAGCAGGAGGAGCTGAGCAGATTGTACATAGTGTCCTATCTGCAGGCAGCATGCTATAGAGCAGGAGGAGCTGAGCAGATACAATGGATATTACTGCTAGATATATACAGATATGACCATATGAGCAGCACATAACTTATACAATGATGGTGATGAGCAGTTACTACTATTGTACCTGTGCAGTGATGAGGAGAAGCAGCCCGAGGCCGAGGATAGACAGCGGGGGATGCGCCATAGGGGAGCCGGACCCTACAAGACACAACCAGGCACCAGGATTATGGGGAGAAGTTAGAGACAGAGAGGAGAGACAGGTCAGGGCTGGAGACTATACAGGACGGAGGGTCTACAGAGAGTGAAGGTAGGTGCCCACTTACCCCTGGACCCGGGTCTGATGTCTCCTCAGTCGCTGGTTCTCTGGATACTCAAGTGATAAGTATGAGAGAACTTTCCTCCTGGTGTCATCTTATCCTCCGGGGTTACAGCTGGCAGCGTAATAACACCCCCGGCCACCAGGGACGTGTCTGTGCTACATATAGGACAGAAAACAAGATCCAGGGGCCGGAGAAGTTATTGACAACCGATAATTGGTGACAAACATCAATTACATGAAGTCACATATACAGGAGACTTCTCTGATAGAGAGGACAGTGATGGGGGGTCACATATAATATCATCTGCCTGGTCTTCTCCATCTCCTCCTGCTCCTCCTCAGTCACTTGGGGGACTATAAAACCTTCTTTTCCATCTCGTCCTCCTCGTTGTCTTCATCCAGTTCTGCCTTCAATGGTGGCTTGTCCTGTGTCCCCCCAGCCAGGTTCCCCCCCAGGACGGGTAGGAGTGGAATGACAAAATCCATCTATTGTCCTGGTCACTGACAAAGTGTCCTCCTAAAAGGACCACAGCACCCGACGGGTGTCAGGCTTCAGCTGCCAATGGAGGACGTCACAGTTACAGGAGGAGTAACCCTGTCCATCAACCAATGGGATGTGGCCTCCTGCTGCTCGGGTAACCTGTCCAACATCTGTTGGGTTTCCACAAGGTGGACGAGTCTCATATATAGTAAAGCCAATGTATGGGAACTTCCATTCTGGAGTTGTCAGGTTTCGATGCCTTGAGTCCTCCTCAGGGAGAGACCGCAGGAGGAGATACTTAGCCACGTGATGTCACGGTGCTTGGTATGGGGACCGGAGGGGTGTCCTATGGCCTGGCAGGTCTCCAGCAGGTGGTGTGTGCAAGAAATATGGAGGGAGAGCTGATGTACTGGTTCTCCCGGAGTGTCTGTAGTATAAGTCCCTGGGATATGGATGGGGGTCCGTGGTGGTGACAGCCGTATCCAGGGATCAGAAGGAGGAAAACGTTGTGCAAAGTAACTCAGGGGTCTTTATTAAACAACAGCAGGCAAACGGGCCTAAACGTTATCATAGCAGAACTGGTACTGGAGTGGTCATGGAGAGGTGTCCTCAGGAATAGTGCACCAGCCTGGTTGTAGATGTAGGCTGGGATGGAGCTGTGTCCAAACTGTGGAAGCTGCAGCTCTGAGTCTCCTGACTCTTGTCCTGGGATTAGCTGAGTGTCAGACCTGATGGTGGACTAACACTGTCTCTTCTCTCTCTCTGACAGACCTTGTGGTCTCGATCTGGACCCCAAGAGACCTAGCCCCTCCCTGCCCAGGGGTTTTATTCTCCGGGTCAGGTGGTGTCTACCTCTCCAATCACACTCCAGTGCACATGGTAGAAATACAATTGGCTGACAACTCACACCCAACTTAACCGTTGCCTTTCCAGGCAGGATCTACAGCTGCTAATTACCTCAGACTTACTGCACTACCCCTTAGGCTCACCTGCTGTGGAGAGACAGATAGAGGGGCCTATTCGCAACTATCCCCTGCCTATACATTGGCAGGGGCTGTTGCACATCCCTCACCGGAGCCTAGCCTTTTCTTGGGGCCTGGAGGCAGCCGGGCCCGGAATACCTGAGTGGCTGGCGGTTGCGGCCTAGGGCACGCTGTGGTCCCGGTGCTTGGTATGGGGACCGGAGGGCTGTCCTACAGCCTGGCAGCTCTCCAGCAGGTGGTGTGTGCAAGAAATATGGAGGGAGAGGCTGATGTACTGGTTCTCCCTGGGGCGCCCCTGAGTGTCTGTAATATATATCCCTGGGTGATGGAGGGTGAGCCCGTGGTGGTAACAGCCGTATCCAGGGATCAGATGGAGGCAACGTTGTGCAAATCACGGTTCTTTATTGAACAACAGGGAGCAGCCAAGCGATAACAGCAGATTCTTTACTCTGGAAAGGTCAGGGAGAGTTGGTCCGCAGGAAAGGTGCACACAGGAATAAGAACAGACCATCAGGTCAGCCTCTCTGCTCTGACCCACCATGTGCTCTCACCCAGCAGGGGCTTTTATACTCCCCCTGGTCAGGTGGTAGCACCTCTCCAATCTCCTTACAGCTTACATAACAGACACATCATTGGACAATTACATACACAAGTTAACTGTTGCCTTGCCAGGAAGTAGCTACAGCTCCAATTACACTGTACTCAGATTCTAGAACCTTCCCAGAGAGGCGACCAATCTCCCTAACAGCTCCTGACCTGAGGAGGGCACTATTCACAACTACCAGCCTGCCTCTGCATTGGCAGGGGTGTTGCACTTGTGCTCACCGTAAAGCAGAAGAAAGTCTTCGGCAGCCATAACTGGTTCAGCAGAAGGATCATTGTAAAAAAGAGGAGGTCAGAGGACACGAGGCGCAGAGATTTATCCTGGACCAGGTATCTGTGGTGTCTAAAGAACCCTCCTCTTAGTCGTCTCTAGAATCTAGTTGATTTAATCTTTCCCCATAACTGAGACCCTCCATACTCCTTATCATTTCTGTGGCTCTTCGTTGTCCCCTCTCCAGCTCCAGGGCCTCCTGTTTATGGACCGGTGCCCAGAACTGGACGGTATATTCCAGGTGAGGCAGAACCAATGTCTTGTACAGTGTAATATTACATCCCTATCCCCAGAGTCCAGACCACTGCTCAGACATGACAAGATCCTACTGGCTTTAGAGGCAGCTGATTGACATTGTGCTGTTATATAATTTATGATCTACCAGTCACCCAGGTCCTTCTCAGCGAGAGACTCTCCCAGATTTCCTCCCCCAAGGACATATGTTCCCTGTGGATTATTAGCCCCAGATGCATAACCTTACATTTATCCACATTGAACCTCATTTGCCAAGTGAATGACCAAACACTCAGTTTGTCCAAGTTACCTGCAGCTACTACTCCCATCCTCCATAGACTGCATTACACTACACAGCTTGTACTACTCCCATCCTCCATAGACTGCATTACACTACACAGCTTGTACTACTCCCCCCATCCTCCATAGACTGTATTACACTACACAGCTTGTACTACTCCCTCCATCCTCCATAGACTGTATTACACTACACAGCTTGTACTACTACTCCCATCCTCCATAGACTGTATTACACTACACAGCTTGTACTACTACCCCATCCTCCATAGACTGCATTACACTACACAGCTTGTACTACTCCCATCCTCCATAGACTGTATTACACTAGACAGCTTGTACTACTCCCCCCATCCTCCATAGACCGTATCACACTACACAGCTTGTACTACTCCCTCCATCCTCCATAGACCGTATTACACTACACAGCTTGTACTACTCCCCCCATCCTCCATAGACCGTATTACACTACACAGCGTGTACTACTCCCCCCATCCTCCATAGACCGTATTACACTACACAGCTTGTACTACTACCCCCATCCTCCATAGACCGTATTACACTACACAGCTTGTACTACTCCCTCCATCCTCCATAGACCGTATTACACTACACAGCTTGTACTACTCCCCCCATCCTCCATAGACCGTATTACACTACACAGCGTGTACTACTCCCCCCATCCTCCATAGACCGTATTACACTACACAGCTTGTACTACTACCCCCATCCTCCATAGACTGTATTACACTACACAGCTTGTACTACTACCCCCATCCTCCATAGACTGTATTACACTACACAGCTTGTACTACTCCCCCCATCCTCCATAGACTGTATTACACTACACAGCTTGTACTACTCCCTCCATCCTCCATAGACTGTATTACACTACACAGCTTGTACTACTACTCCCATCCTCCATAGACTGTATTACACTACACAGCTTGTACTACTACCCCATCCTCCATAGACTGTATTACACTACACATCTTGTACTACTCCCTCCATCCTCCATAGACTGTATTACACTCCACAGCTTGTACTACTCCCCCCATCCTCCATAGACTGTATTACACTAGACAGCTTGTACTACTCCCCCCATCCTCCATAGACCGTATCACACTACACAGCTTGTACTACTCCCTCCATCCTCCATAGACCGTATTACACTACACAGCTTGTACTACTCCCCCCATCCTCCATAGACCGTATTACACTACACAGCGTGTACTACTCCCCCCATCCTCCATAGACCGTATTACACTACACAGCTTGTACTACTACCCCCATCCTCCATAGACCGTATTACACTACACAGCTTGTACTACTACCCCCATCCTCCATAAACTGTATTACACTACACAGCTTGTACTACTACCCCCATCCTCCATAGACCGTATTACACTACACAGCTTGTACTACTCCCTCCATCCTCCATAGACCGTATTACACTACACAGCTTGTACTACTCCCCCCATCCTCCATAGACCGTATTACACTACACAGCGTGTACTACTCCCCCCATCCTCCATAGACCGCATTACACTACACAGCTTGTACTACTCCCCCCATCCTCCATAGACCGTATTACACTACACAGCTTGTACTACTACCCCCATCCTCCATAGACTGTATTACACTACACAGCTTGTACTACTACCCCCATCCTCCATAGACTGTATTACACTACACAGCTTGTACTACTCCCCCCATCCTCCATAGACTGTATTACACTACACAGCTTGTACTACTCCCTCCATCCTCCATAGACTGTATTACACTACACAGCTTGTACTACTACTCCCATCCTCCATAGACTGTATTACACTACACAGCTTGTACTACTACCCCATCCTCCATAGACTGTATTACACTACACATCTTGTACTACTCCCTCCATCCTCCATAGACTGTATTACACTCCACAGCTTGTACTACTCCCCCCATCCTCCATAGACTGTATTACACTAGACAGCTTGTACTACTCCCCCCATCCTCCATAGACCGTATCACACTACACAGCTTGTACTACTCCCTCCATCCTCCATAGACCGTATTACACTACACAGCTTGTACTACTCCCCCCATCCTCCATAGACCGTATTACACTACACAGCGTGTACTACTCCCCCCATCCTCCATAGACCGTATTACACTACACAGCTTGTACTACTACCCCCATCCTCCATAGACCGTATTACACTACACAGCTTGTACTACTACCCCCATCCTCCATAAACTGTATTACACTACACAGCTTGTACTACTACCCCCATCCTCCATAGACCGTATTACACTACACAGCTTGTACTACTCCCTCCATCCTCCATAGACCGTATTACACTACACAGCTTGTACTACTCCCCCCATCCTCCATAGACCGTATTACACTACACAGCGTGTACTACTCCCCCCATCCTCCATAGACCGCATTACACTACACAGCTTGTACTACTCCCCCCATCCTCCATAGACCGTATTACACTACACAGCGTGTACTACTACCCCCATCCTCCATAGACTGTATTACACTACACAGCGTGTACTACTCCCCCATCCTCCATAGACCGTATTACACTACACAGCTTGTACTACTACCCCCATCCTCCATAGACCGTATTACACTACACAGCTTGTACTACTACCCCCATCCTCCATAGACTGTATTACACTACACAGCTTGTACTACTACCCCCATCCTCCATAGACTGTATTACACTACACAGCTTGTACTACTACCCCCATCCTCCATAGACTGTATTACACTACACAGCTTGTACTACTACCCCCATCCTCCATAGACTGTATTACACTACACAGCTTGTACTACTACCCCCATCCTCCATAGACTGTATTACACTACACAGCTTGTACTACTACTCCCATCCTCCATAGACTGTATTACACTACACAGCTTGTACTACTACCCCCATCCTCCATAGACTGTATTACACTACACAGCTTGTACTACTCCCCCCATCCTCCATAGACTGTATTACACTACACAGCTTGTACTACTCCCCCCATCCTCCATAGACTGTATTACACTACACAGCTTGTACTACTACCCCCATCCTCCATAGACTGTATTACACTACACAGCTTGTACTACTCCCCCCATCCTCCATAGACTGTATTACACTACACAGCTTGTACTACTCCCCCATCCTCCATAGACTGTATTACACTACACAGCTTGTACTACTCCCCCCATCCTCCATAGACTGTATTACACTACACAGCTTGTACTACTACCCCCATCCTCCATAGACTGTATTACACTACACAGCTTGTACTACTACCCCTATCCTCCATAGACTGTATTACACTACACAGCTTGTACTACTACTCCCATCCTCCATAGACTGTATTACACTACACAGCTTGTACTACTACCCCCATCCTCCATAGACTGTATTACACTACACAGCTTGTACTACTCCCCCCATCCTCCATAGACTGTATTACACTACACAGCTTGTACTACTACCCCCATCCTCCATAGACTGTATTACACTACACAGCTTGTACTACTACCCCTATCCTCCATAGACTGTATTACACTACACAGCTTGTACTACTACCCCCATCCTCCATAGACTGTATTACACTACACAGCTTGTACTACTACCCCCATCCTCCATAGACTGTATTACACTACACAGCTGGTACTACTACCCCCATCCTCCATAGACTGTATTACACTACACAGCTTGTACTACTCCCCCCATCCTCCATAGACTGTATTACACTACACAGCTTGTACTACTCCCCCCATCCTCCATAGACTGTATTACACTACACAGCTTGTACTACTACCCCCATCCTCCATAGACTGTATTACACTACACAGCTTGTACTACTCCCCCCATCCTCCATAGACTGTATTACACTACACAGCTTGTACTACTCCCCCCATCCTCCATAGACTGTATTACACTACACAGCTTGTACTACTCCCATCCTCCATAGACTGTATTACACTACACAGCTTGTACTACTCCCATCCTCCATAGACTGTATTACACTACACAGCTTGTACTACTACCCCCATCCTCCATAGACTGTATTACACTACACAGCTTGTACTACTCCCCCCATCCTCCATAGACTGTATTACACTACACAGCTTGTACTACTACCCCCATCCTCCATAGACTGTATTACACTACACAGCTTGTACTACTCCCCCCATCCTCCATAGACTGTATTACACTACACAGCTTGTACTACTCCCCCCATCCTCCATAGACTGTATTACACTACACAGCTTGTACTACTACCCCCATCCTCCATAGACTGTATTACACTACACAGCTTGTACTACTCCCCCCATCCTCCATAGACTGTATTACACTACACAGCTTGTACTACTACCCCCATCCTCCATAGACTGTATTACACTACACAGCTTGTACTACTCCCCCCATCCTCCATAGACTGTATTACACTACACAGCTTGTACTACTACCCCCATCCTCCATAGACTGTATTACACTACACAGCTTGTACTACTCCCCCCATCCTCCATAGGCTGTATTACACTACACAGCTTGTACTACTACCCCCATCCTCCATAGACTGTATTACACTACACAGCTTGTACTACTACCCCCATCCTCCATAGACTGTATTACACTACACATTCTGGTGTTGTCTACAAAACTCAACACAGTGTTAATAATTTCTACCTCTATCTTATTAATAAATAAATTATCTAATATTGGGCCAAGCACAGACCCCTGGGGACCACCACTTATACCTGTGACCATTCTCAGTAGGAATCATTGACCACAACTGTGGATCCTTCAGTCAGTTTTCAATCCAATTACAAATGATTCCTTCCAAATAATATTGTGGGTAAGTAACTAAAGCACAACCCTGACCCTAGAACCCAACCCTGACCCCAGCACCCAACCCTGACCCCAGCACCCAACCCTGACCCCAGCACCCAACCCTGACCACAGCTCCCAACCCTGACTCCAGCATGCAACCCTGACTCCAGCACCCAACCCTGACCACAGCTCCCAACCCTGACCCCAGCACCCAACCCTGACCCCAGCTCCCAACCCTGACCCCAGCACCCAACCCTGACTCTAGCACCCAACCCTGACCACAGCTCCCAACCCTGACCCCAGCAGCCAACCCTGACTCTAGCACCCAACCCTGACCACAGCTCCCAACCCTGACCCCAGCACCCAACCCTGACTCTAGCACCCAACCCTGACCACAGCTCCCAACCCTGACCCCAGCAGCCAACCCTGACCCCAGCAGCCAACCCTGACCATAGCACCCAACCCTGACCCCAGCACCCAACCCTGACCCCAGCACCCAACCCTGACTCTAGCACCCAACCCTGACCACAGCTCCCAACCCTGACCCCAGCAGCCAACCCTGACTCTAGCACCCAACCCTGACCATAGCACCCAACCCTGACCCCAGCACCCAACCCTGAACATAGCTCCCAACACTGACCCCAGCACCCAACCCTGAACATAGCTCCCAACACTGACCCCAGCACCCAACCCTGAACATAGCTCCCAACACTGACCCCAGCACCCAACCCTGAACATAGCTCCCAACACTGACCCCAGCACCCAACCCTGAACATAGCTCCCAACACTGACCCCAGCACCCAACCCTGAACATAGCTCCCAACACTGACCGCAGCACCCAACCCTGACCCCAGCACCAACCCTGACTCCAGCACCCAATACTGGCTCCAGCACCCAACCCTGACCATAGCACTTAATCTGTTATTTATCACCCATCTCTGTATCTAGTACCCAACCCTGACCATTGCTCCCAAACCTTAAGCTAGCAACCAACCCTGATCATAGATCCCAAACCTGACCACAGAACCCACCACAGAGCATAGCTCTCTACCCTGACCCTATAAATGAACCCTGAGCCTAGAGCCCAGTTTGACCATAGCACCCAACCCATACTATTGCTCCAACCTTGACCATAGCTCTCAATCTTGACCCTAGAACCCAACCCTAACTTGGTCACCCAAACCGGACCCTAGCTACCAACTCTGACTCTAGCACCTAACACTGACTCTAGAGCCCAGCACCTGACCCCATATCTCTAAATGTAACCTTACAAAAGAAACAAACAGGAGTGGATCCAGAACAGAGATGACCAGTAAATGGGATACTTGCATGTCCTCTGTGTTCTGTATCCATTCCTGTTTTTGGCTCAATCCTGAGGCTTTTCATTCCTTCTGACAGATGAAATGAAGGGGAAAACCAAACATAGTGGCAACGTCATAGAGTGGTGGAGGGTGAAAACAGCATTATGGAAATCACAGGGTGTAAGAGGGAGACACCGGTCAGTTGGCAGCAGCATGAGTAGGCCGCTGTCACGTTTACACCTGCAATCCTCGGTACGGATCGCGGGTGCACCTGTGCCTGCTGCAGCGGTCCCCGCTCTCCCAGCCCCCACTTACCTCTCCTGGCTCTGGCCTGAACTCTGGCTCCCAGCATGTAGGCCGCATGCTTCTTCCCTGCAGACTTCTCCCAGCCATAAAGGGCCAGCGTCCTCCTTATTAACTCTGGCATTCCCGGCTCGGCTATATAGCCTGGCGACTCCCAGCATCCCCTGCCGGATCTTCATGTCCTGTTACTGAAGAGAAAGCCCTCTGTGTTCCTGAGCGTTTCCAGACGCCTCTGTGTATTCTGTGATTCCCGTGTTCCTGTGGTGATTCCCTTGTTCCTGTGGTGATTCCCGTGTTCCTTTGTGCCTGCAATCCAGTGGCGGTCCTGCAATCCTGTGGAGGTCCTGCAATCCTGTGGCGGTCCGGTATCCTAGTGATCTTCCGAGGTCCTGCAAGCCGTCCTTCCGAGGTCCTGCCAGCTGTCCTTCCGAGGTCCTGACAGCTGTCCGTCCGAGGTCCTGCCAGCCGTCCTTCCGAGGTCCTGCCGCACATCCTTCCGAGGTCCAGCCATCCTTCCAAAGTCCTGCCATCCCGAGGTCCTGCCTGCCCCGTGTCCCTACCTTTGCTGCCCCCGCTAGCCTAGTCGCACCCGTGGAGCGACCTGGTGGCTCCCCACCGCAGCAAGTCCATCCCACTTTGCGGCGGGCTCTGGCGAAGACCAGGAGTCTACTTAGACTCTGCTCCCGGGTTGCGGCTGCCATTTTTATCTCCCGCGATGGTCCAGGGAGTCCAAAAGACTTTAGTCCTAAGGGACTATTCCCATAGACTGTGACAGCCGCAGAGTGGCACAATGAGAAATTCTGGAGCTGGCAGAAACATGGTAGGCCACAGAGTGGTACAATGTTAGAGGATGGAGGTGGGTGACAATTCCAGTCCTTGGTAAAGATGGCTGAGGCAGGTAGTTAGAATCCAGACTCATTTCCCAACATTTGGGGGAGGCGCCATGGCTGATCTAACCTGATGCATAAAACATTGGTGTGTTGAAATCCAGGCCGATACACGCCTGATTCATTTGATCCATCATACAAAGGTCAGTTACTCCACATTACGGGTGGACAAGCGGATTCTCCTTGGGGTAACGATGGCCTCTGCTGCACTGAACACCCGCTCTTATGCCACATTACTGGCCGGGCAGGACAGCTTCTCTAATGCAAACTCCACAAGGTGTGGCCACACATCGAGTTTGGCTGCCCAGTAGTCCATGGGATCCTCTACCTGGGGTGGTAAAGTACTGTCCAAGTAGGCCACCACAGGGTCTGCTCCATGTCCTGCTGCTGATGGCAGATACCCTCCTCACTAGGCGGGTGAAGGAAGCTGCTCATTAAGGACTCCAGACTTAAGCTGCTACTGATGGAGCTGCTACTGCTCCTACCCCCCCCCCCCCCCTTCCCCCAGCTCCCCACAGCAGCAGTGGCAGAGCGGCCAACTGTGTGCACAGTATTTCTCTATGGTATGCCAGTTGTTTCTCCCTCTCAGCATCTGGAAAAAAGTCACGCATTTTTGGGCTCAGCTGCCAGTGGCTGACATCAAAGTTAAACAGGGGAGTACTCCGTTCCGCTTGCATCATCAAAAAATCATAAATGGCTTTTCTCTGTTCATACAAGCGGTCTAACATATGGAGGCTGGAATTGCAATGGGTGGAAACATCGCATATCAGACTATGCTGGGAGAGGCTGTTCTGTTGCTGCAACTCGAGGAGGGTGTGCTAGGCTTTGTAAGAATGGCTGAAGGGCGTGCACAGTGTCCTGGCCATTTTTAGAATGTTTTGCAGATGGGTGGAAGATTTCAGGAACCTGTTGACAACCAGATTGATCACATGCACCATGCAGGGCGCATGGCCCATCCCTCCTCGGTGCAGCGCGGACACCATGTTCGTCCCATTGTCTGTCACCATGGTTCCAATTTTTAGTTGTCGTGGAGAAAGCCACACATTGATTTCTTGTTGCATGACACGGAGCAGTTCCTCCCCTGTGTGACTTCGTTCGCCCAGGCAAATCAGGTGTAGAACTGCGTGACACCGCTGTGCCCTGCACATGTGGTATGATGGAGCAGTACATATGGAGGCTGAGGTGGTGGTAGTGAAGGAGGAGGAGGCAGACACTGGCGCAGGAGCAGCAGTTTGACAACGTGGAGAAGAAAGTGCTGTCTCTTGTGGAAGTTGTTGGTGTGGCTAGGCGGGAAGCACATTCACAGAGTGGGCTGTAAAGGACATGTACTGGCCCTGACCATAGTTACAACTCCACACGTCCGCGTTGCCGTGCACCGCGTAAGAAACATTTAAGCTCAAGGACTGGCCCACCTTCTGTTCTACATTTTTGTGAAGGGCTGGCACTGCCTTTTTGGAAAAGGAATTTCGGCTTGGAACTCTCCACCTCGGTTCGGCACAAGCCATTAGTTCTCTGAAGGGTGCAGAGTCCACGACTTGGAAAGGGAAGGACTGCAGTACCAACAACTTGGACAAGAGCATGGTCAGCTTCTGCACCTTAGGATGGCTGGACGCATACAGATGTCTCTTTGTAATTGCCTCGATCAGCGACTGCCCGCGCCATGCATAGCGAGGAGCAGGAGCATCTGGACCAGGAGATGTAAAAGACAAACAGCTCACTTCAGCCGAGGTGCTGGAGCCTTGACAGGCTGAAATGGCATGTGTGCTACTAGGTGATGCTGCTACGGTGGCAGGATGTACCTCCACATCTGTTCCACATTTCTCCCAGGCCATTGGATGGTGACACTGTATGTGGTGCTGCAGGGCTGTGGTTCCAATGTTAGCTCCCTGGACACACTTCACTTTCTACCCGAAGATTCGACATACACATATGTCGGCTCCTCTGGTGTCTTCACAAAAAACTGCTACACCGCTGAGGTAGTGATTTTACCACTGCTCTGCAATGAGTGACTACTAACGCCTCTATCTCGCTGAGCCCCTGTGCCACTGCTTACTTGGACCTGCGAATCAGAAAGTACCCCGCGGCCGTTTGGCTCCTGTCCTTGCACTGCTGCCACCCTGCTGACTCACGGCCACAGTAGCGACTTGCTGCCTGCTCCGCTGCCTGACGTGCAAGCTGACACTCTCTTCGCCCGACAATTATGAATCCCTGGCTACACCCAAGTGCGATCGGCTACATCATCGTCAATTTGCGTTTCCCTGTCAATGCTACTCTCCTCAATGGTGTCAGTACGCACAGCCTGCCTACTGCACAAAGCAGAGGATGTCTTCCCCATCTCTTCACTGCCAAGCAGCTGCTGACTGTCCTCAAACAATCACGTCTTCGCTGAATAGTGGCACTGAGCCCAGACCACCTAGTAGCTCTCTGGCGGGGGAAAAGGAACAGGACAGAGGCTTTTTGAGGTCAGGTGAGGGCCGCTGACCTGCTCCTGGGCCATGCCAACTAATTGTTGTACCTGGGGTAGTCAGGTGTTATATGTGAGGAATTGGATAACCTAGTCAACCAATCAACAAACTTTGGGTTGTTGATCAACACACTGCCGCTAGATGACAACGGCAGTTCTGCCTCACAGAGTCACCCCTGCTGGGACGTCCCCTTATTGTGCTGCGACCTCTGCCTGCTCCACGTGCCACCTCTCTGTCTGACATAGTGGTTAATCAACTATGTGAATTTGACACTTATTTGTTGCTCTCAACTTTGGCAACGAAAAGTATTGGAATACTGCTGCATAAGGTTAGACAGATTAGACAGATTTCTTCCTATTGTATTCAGTAACTGAAAATAACTGAACACCCTGGGATTAGAGCAACAGCACAGTACAGTAGCAGCAGCTAGCTGCTGCATGCAGTGTGAAGTGCCGAGATTGAAAATGGACATTTTTTACAGGGCTGTGTGACATCACATAAGCCTGCCGGTCGCTGATTGGCTTACAGGTCTGCAGATGTCATCGGTGGTGTTCCTTTCTCCTTCCCAGAGTTCTGCCTCATGCAACACGTTGTGCTTGCGCCCATTTAGCTAAAAAAAAAGAGGAAAAAAAAACCTTTGTTCCCATGAATCAGCGTAAACTTTGGGTTCATGACGGATCGAATTTTCAGTGAAATTCATACCGAATTCCACTTGGTTTGAATCAATTCGCCCATCTCCAGTGGTTTTCCTGGCATGGCCTCTGGCGCAGTAGATAAAGGACCGGCTCAGAGGATGGTGTAAATGCCTGGTTTGGCCTCTGGCTTAGCAGTTGCAGAGTGGCTGGCGCAGAGGCAGTGATGTTTCTGGATGGGTTCTGTCTGAGGTTTAGGCCCCTACGATGTGCAGCTGTATGCGGCATGATGGTAGACATCTTTTAGATGCTCCGGCTGGGGATTCTGGTTGTCTGGTCTTGTTAGACGAGTGCTCTGCAGATTGGGCAGCTGACATTTTCTCCAGTCCACCTTATGATCCAGCCATGATGGAAGTGATGACTGCAGGGCAGCTTGGCTACTGTCTCTTCTGCTATGGAGTCTTCCATGCATATGATGCAGGATGAGTTGGCATTATCAGTTGGGGCGTAGCTCATCATCTGCAGACATTCCAGTCTTCCAGCGCTGCATTGTGGTAATACCACTGGTGGTTGGGCCTTTGTTCTCCTGTCTAGCTGGCTCTGTAGGCACAGATGACACTGGTTTAGGCATTGGCTCTGAAGCTGGCAGACGCTGCCTAAAGTCTAGAAATGCAATAAAGAAAAGTTTAAAGTGTATTAGACCTATGTATAATTTGTTGTGTATGACAGATGATACATCCTGCAGAAGAAGTGTCCACTTACCTGATTCTGGGATCTGGGATCACTGGTCCATTATGAACCACGCAAGCTCTTGCTTAGGCCCCTGCGATGTGCAGATTTAGGCGGCGCGATGCTAGACCGTCGAGGATTCTAGTCCTCTGGTCTTGTTAGACGAGTGCTCTGCAGATTGGGCAGCTGACATTTTCTCCAATCCACCTTACGATGCAGTCATGGTGGAAGTGATGACTGCAGGGCAGCTTGGTTACAGACTCTTCTGCTATGAAATCTTCCATACATATGATGCAGGATGAGTTGGCATCATCAGTTGGGACGTAGCTCATCATCTGCAGATGTTACAATCTTCCAGCGCGCCCTCTCCGGCGTCGTGTATTCTGGGGGCGCTGCGTTGTGGTAATACCACTGGTGGTTGGGCCTTCGTCCTCCTGCCTAGCTGGCGTAGTAGGCACAGATGACACTGCAGGGCCTGGCGCTGCAGTCGATATGACTACACTTGGCACAGTCGATGCCTCAGGCTCTCGTGATGTTGGTGGCTCAAGATCTGGTGGTGCTGGAGCCTCATATTCTGATGGCCTCAGGCTCTGGTGGTGCTGGTGCCTCGGACTCTGGCGCTGGTGCCTCAGGCTCTAGACGGTGTGGAGAGTGAATGGGTACTCTATCCACTTGGCGTCTATGGTGCGTTGCCTCATGAACCGGATGGTGTGGAGAGCGGCTGCGCACTCTGTCCACCTGGCGTCTGTGGCTCCCAGACTCAGGGTGTGTATGTCATGGAGAGCGGCTGCGTGGTTGGCGCCTGCTCCGTATTTCCTCAGACTCTTGGCGGCTTGGAGAGCAACTGCGTGGTTGCCCTCTGCGGCGCCGTGGTTGGGTCATCCGCTGTCGTAGGCTGTTAGGAGCGGGCACTGCTGAGGAGATTTCCCGACTACTCCGTGGTGCTGCTTCTCGACGAAGTGGGGAAATGGCTGCGCCCTGTTTGTTGCTGGCGGCTGCGGCGACGTGGCTGGCGGTCCGTCCGCGGTACGATATTCTTATCGTCCTGCGCTGGCAGACGCTGCCTAGACGAACGGAGACGTCATCTCGGGTTGAAATCTAGAAATGTAATATAGAAAAATTGAGAGTGTATTAGAGCTAAGTATAATATGTGTACAACAGATGATACATCTTACAGAAGAAGTGTCCACTTACCTGATTCTGTGATCCGGGATCACTGGTCCATTATGAACCATGCAAGCTCTTGCTTAGGCCCCTGCGATGTGCAGCTTTAAGCGGCGCGATGGTAGACCGCCGGGGATTCTGGTCCTCTGGTCTTGTTAGACGAGTGCTCTGCACATTGGGCAGCTGACATTTACTCCAATCCACCTTACGATGCAGCGATGGTGGAAGTAATGACTGCAAGGCAGCTTGGCTACAGACTCTTCTGCTATGAAATCTTCCATACATATGATGCAGGATGAGTTGGCTTCATCAGTTGGGGCGTAGCTCATAATCTGCCGACGTTCCAATCTTCCAGCGCTTCCTCTCCGGAGTCGTGTATTGTGGGGGCGCTGCATTGTGGTAATACCACTGGTGGTTGGGCCTTTGTCCTCCTGCCTAGCTGGCACAGTAGGGACAGATGACACTACAGGGCCTGGCGCTGAAGTTGATATGACTACACACGTGGTGTTGGTGGCTCAAGCTCTGGTGGTGCTGGAGCCTCAGGTTCTAATGGCCTTGGCGCTGCCTCAGGCTCTGGCGCTGGTTCCTCAGGCTCTAGACGGCATGGAGAGCGAATGGGTACTCTATCCAATTGGAGTCAATGGCGCGCTGCCTCATGAACCGGATGGTGTGGAAAGCGTCTGTGGCTCCCCGACTCAGGGTGTGTATACCATGGAGAGCGGCTGCATGGTTGGCGCCTGCTCCATGTTCCCTCAACCCTTGGCGACTTGGGGAGCGGCTTCGTGATTGCCCTCTACGTCTGCTGTCGTATGCTGTAAGAAGCGGTCACTGCTGAGGAGATTTCCCCACTACTCTATGGTGCTGCTTCCCGGCGAAGTGGGGAACGGCTACGCCCTGTTTGTAGTTGGCAGCTGCGGCGGCGTGGCCGGCGGTCCATCCGTGGTACGCTATTCTCATCATCTGGTGCTGGCAGAGGCTGCCTAGATGAACGGAGACGTCATCTCGGGCTAATGTCTAGAAATGTAATATAGGAAAATTGAGAGTGTATTAGAGTTATGTATAAAATGTGTATGACAGATGATACATCTTACAGAAGAAGTGTCCACTTACCTGATTCTGTGATCCGGGATCACTGGTACATTATGAACCATGCAAGCTCTTGCTTAGGCCCCTGCGATGTGCAGCTTTAGTTGGCGCGATGATACCCAACGGGGATTCTGGTCGTCTGGTCTTGTTAGACGAGTGCTCTGCAGATTGGGCAGCTGATATTTTCTCCAATCCACCTTACGATGCAGCCATGGTGGAAGTGATGACTGCAGGGCAGCTTGGCTACAGACTCTTCTGCTATGAAATCTTCCATACATATGATGCAGGATGAGTTGGCATCATCAGTTGAGGCGTAGCTCATCATCTGCAGACGTTCCAATCTTCCAGCGAGCCCTCTCCGGGGTCGTGTATTCTGGGGGCGCTGCGTTGTGGTAATACCACTGGTGGTTGGGCCTTCTTCCTCCTGCCTAGCTGGAGCAGTAGGCACAGATGACACTACAGGACCTGGTGCTGAAGGTGATATGACTACACTTGGCACAGTCGATGCCTCAGGCTCTCGTGGTGTTGGTGGCTCAAGCTCTGGTGGTGCTGGAGCCTCAGGTTCTGATGGCCTTGGCGCTGCCTCAGGATCTGGTGGCACAGGCTCTGGTGCTACTTGTGCCTCAGGCTCTAGGCGGCGTGGAGAGCGGATGGGTACCCTATCCACTTGGCGTCTATGGCGCGCTGCCTCATGAACCGGATGGTGTGGAGAGCGGCTGCGCACTCTGTCCACCTGGCGTCTGAGGCTCCCCGACTCCGGGTGTGTAAGCCATGGAGAGCGGTTGTATGGTTGGCGCCTACTCCGCGTTTCCTCAGACTGTTGGCGGCTTGGAGAGCGTCTGCGTGGTTGCCCTCTGCGGCGCCGTGGATGGGTCGTCCGCTGTCGTATGCTGTTAGGAGCGGGAACTGCTAAGGATATTTCCCCACTACTGCGCGGTGCTGCTTCTCGACGGAGTGGGGAACGGCTGCGCCCTGTTTGTTGTGGGCGGCTGCGTTGGCGTGGCCGGCGGTCCGTCCGCGATACGCTATTCTCATCATTTGGCACTTGCTGACGCTGCCTAGACGGACGGAGACGTTGTCTCGGGCTAAAGTCTAGAAATGTAATATAGAAAAATTGAGAGTGTATTAGAGCCAATACTTTACTTCTAGTATATACAGCTACAGAAACCACACTCCCCCCAAATACTGGAAGGCTGCACTCACACTTTGTCTTGCATTTAAACAACACCAGATGCTTGTTACTCATCACATGTGTATTACTGGAAACGCAAATGAGATGAAACCGAGGCTCGTCCTAGTGCCAGGTATGAACACACTCCAAGAATGTCCCCCACAGCCCCCAATAATGCCCCCCGCACAGCCCCCCTATAAGTAATGTACCCCACACAGACTCCAGTAAGTAATGTCCTCACACAGCCCCCCAGTAAGTAATGTCCACCACACAGCCCCCAGTAAGTAATGTCCTCACACAGCCCCCCAGTAAGTAATGTCCTCACACAGCCCCCCAGTAAGTAATGTCCTCACACAGCCCCCCCAGTAAGTAATGTCCTCACACAGTCCCCCAGTAAGTAATGTTGAGGGAGGGGAGGATGCCCGGGGAGATCTGGGGCACGTGCCCCGGATCTTTTGTCCTAGTGATGCCCGTGCTTACCTGACTCTGCCATCCGGGATCGCTGGTCCATTATGAGCCACGCGAGATCTTCAGGCTCGTGGTCAAAGGAAAAGATGTATAAAATACGGAAAAACCCTAAAAAGGTTGGGGGGAGCCCTAAAGCCCACAAAGGGCAGGAGGCAAAGCCCCTACCCAGCGATGTTGAAAAATCGCTAGATCAATATCTCAAAGAAAAGACTTGAAATAGCAACGCAATAAGGACCACTAATAGTTTCAGCTCCTGCTTCCACTACTAGCGGGGACCAAATGGCACCAGGTGGATGGCGGGTGGGGCTTTTATAGCCTAGGGCCATTGTGACATCACAATTCTGTAGCCCCGCCCACTACTGTAGCCCCACCCCCTGCATTATGACATCACAATTGTCTAGAATCCTGTGACATTCCATGCACTCACCACTATCCAGGTATGTACACACTGTAGTTATGTGAATGGTGGGAAATGTTTGGAGGTGAAAACAGGAAGTGCAGCCATATTGGGGGTTTCTGGGGATTATTCACTATCGCGCCATCTACACTCTAGTAGGTCCGTACAAATCCTGTCTATGAATCAATACACACAGGCCCCCTGTAAGAAATGTCCTCACACAGCCCCCCACCCCAGTAAGTAATGTCCTCACACAGCCCCCCACCCCAGTAAGTAATGTCCTCACACAGCCCCCCAGTAATTTCCTCACACAGCCCCCCCAGTAATTTTCTCACACAGCCCCCCAGTAAGTAATGTCCCCACACAGACCTCCAGTAATTAGTGTGCCTCACAAAGCCCCCAATAATGCCCCCCCAGTAAGTAATGTCCTCACACAGCTCCCCAGTAAGTAATGTGCCCACAAAGACCCCCAGTAATTAGTGTGCCTCACACAGCCCCCAATAATGCCCCCCCCCAGTAAGTAATGTCCTCACACAGCTCCCCAGTAAGTAATGTCCTCACACAGCCCCCCAGTAAGTAATGTGCCCAAACAGCCCCCCAGTAAGTAATGTGTACACACAGCCCCCAGTAAGTAATGTGACCACATAGCCCCCCAGTAAGTAATGTCCTCACACAGTCCCCCAGTAAGTAATTTCCTCACACAGCCCCCCAGTAAATAATGTCCTCACACAGCCCCCCAGTAAATAATGTCCTTACACAGCCCCCCAGTAAATAATGTCCTCACACAGCCCCCCAGTAAGTAATTTCCTCACACAGCCCCCCAGTAAGTAATGTCCTCACACAGCCCCCCAGTAAGTAATGTGCCCCACACACATCCCGCCAGTAAGTAATGTCCTCACACAGCCTACCAGTAAGTAATATCCTCACACATTCCCCCAGTAATGTCCCCACACAGGCCCCCAGTAAGTAATGTCCTCACACAGCCCCCAGTAAGTAATGTCCTCACACAGCCCCTCAGTAAGTAATGTCCTCACACAGTCTCCCAGTAAGTAATGTCCCCACACCGCCCCCATTAAGTAGTGTGCCCACACAGCCCCCCAGTAATTAATGTGCCCACACAGCCCCCAGTAAGTAATGTGACCACATAGCCCCCCAGTAAGTAATGTCCTCACACAGTCCCCCAGTAAGTAATTTCCTCACACAGCCCCCCAGTAAATAATGTCCTCACACAGCCCCCCAGTAAATAATGTCCTTACACAGCCCCCCAGTAAATAATGTCCTCACACAGCCCCCCAGTAAGTAATTTCCTCACACAGCCCCCCAGTAAGTAATGTCCCCACACAGCCCCCCAGTAAGTAATGTGCCTCACACAGCCCCCAATAATGCCCCTCACACAGCCTCCAAGTATGTAATGTGCACACAGCCCCTAGAAATGTCCCCACACAGCCCCCAAGTAAGTAATGTCCTCATGCAGCCCCCTAGTAAGTAATGTGCCCACACAGACCCCCAGTAATTAGTGTGCCTCACAAAGCCCCCAATAATGCCCCCCCAGTAAGTAATGTCCTCACACAGCTCCCCAGTAAGTAATGTGCCCACACAGACCCCCAGTAATTAGTGTGCCTCACACAGCCCCCAATAATGCCCCCCCAGTAAGTAATGTCCTCACACAGCTCCCCAGTAAGTAATGTCCTCACACAGCCCCCCAGTAAGTAATGACCACACACAGCCCCCCATTAAGTAATGACCACACACAGCCCCCCATTAAGTAATGACCTCACACAGCCCCCCAGTAAGTAATGTGGCCACACATAGCCCCTCAGTAAGTAATGTCCCCCACACACAGCCCCCCTGTAAGTAAAGTCCTCACACACACACCCCCTGTAGGTAAAGTCCTCACACACAGCCCCCCTGTTAGTAAAGTCCTCACACACAGCCCCCCAGTAAGTAATGTCCTCACACACAGCCCCCCAGTAAGTAATGCCCTTATACACAGCCCCCCAGTAAGTAATGTGCCCACACAGCCCCCCAGTAAGTAATGTGGCCACACACAGCCGCTCAGTAAGTAATGTCCCCCACACACACCCCCCCTGTAGGTAAAGTCCTCACACACAGCCCCCCTGTAAGTAAAGTCCTCACACACAGCCCCCCAGTAAGTAATGTCCTTACACACAGCCCCCCAGTAAGTAATGTGCCCACACAGCCCCCCAGTAAGTAATGTGGCCACACACAGCCCCTCAGTAAGTAATGTCCCACACACACAGCCCCCCAGTAAGTAATGTCCTCACGCACAGCCCCCAGTAAGCAATGTCCTCACACACAGCCCCCCAGTAAGTAATGTGCCCACACAGCCCCCAGTAAGTAATGTGTACACACAGCCCCTCAGTAAGTAATGTCCTCACACAGCCCCCCAGTAAATAATGTCCGCACACAGCCCCCCCAGTAAGTAATGTCTGCACACAGCCCCCCAGTAAGTAATGTGCCCCACACACATCCCGCCAGTAAGTAATGTCCTCACACAGCCTACCAGTAAGTAATATCCTCACACATTCCCCCAGTAATGTCCCCACACAGGCCCCCAGTAAGTAATGTCCTCACACATTCCCCCAGTAATGTCCCCACACAGCCCCCCAGTAAGTAATGTCCTCACACAGCCCCCCAGTAAGTAATGTCCTCACACAGCCCCTCAGTAAGTAATGTCCTCACACAGCCCCTCAGTAAGTAATGTCCTCACACAGCCCCTCAGTAAGTAATGTCCTCACACAGCCCCTCAGTAAGTAATGTCCTCACACAGTCTCCCAGTAAGTAATGTCCCCACACCGCCCCAATTAAGTAGTGTGCCCACACAGCCCCCCAGTAATTAATGTGCCCACACAGCCCCCAGTAAGTAATGTGACCACATAGCCCCCCAGTAAGTAATGTCCTCACACAGTCCCCCAGTAAGTAATTTCCTCACACAGCCCCCCAGTAAATAATGTCCTTACACAGCCCCCCAGTAAATAATGTCCTTACATAGCCCCCCAGTAAATAATGTCCTCACACAGCCCCCCAGTAAGTAATTTCCTCACACAGCTCCCCAGTAAGTAATGTCCTCACACAGCCCCCCAGTAAGTAATGTGCCTCACACAGCCCCCAAAAATGCCCCCCACACAGCCTCCAAGTATGTAATGTGCACACAGCCCCTAGAAATGTCCCCACGCAGCCACTTAGTAAGTACTGTCCCCACACAGCCCCCAAGTAAGTAATTTCCTCATACAGCCCCCTAGTAAGTAATGTCCTCACACAGCCCCCCAGTAAGTAATGTCCTCACACATTCCCCCAGTAATGTCCCCACACAGCCCCCCAGTAAGTAATGTCCTCACACAGCCCCCCAGTAAGTAATGTCCTCACACAGCCCCTCAGTAAGTAGTGTGCCCACACAGCCCCCCAGTAAGTAGTGTGCCCACACAGCCCCCCAGTAAGTAATGTCCCCACCAGCCCCCCAGTATGTAATGTCCTCAAACAGCCCCCAATAATGCCCCCCGCACAGCCCCCCAATAAGTAATGTACCCCACACAGACCCCAGTGAGTAATGTGCCCACACAGCCCCCCAGTAAGTAATGTCCACCACACAGCCCCCAGTAAGTAATGTCCTCACACAGCCCCCCAGTAAGTAATGTTGAGGGAGGGGAGGATGCCCGGGGAGATCTGGGGCACGTGCCCCGGATCTTTTGTCCTAGTGACGCCCGTGCTTACCTGACTCTGCCATCCGGGATCGCTGGTCCATTATGAGCCACGCGAGATCTTCAGGCTCGTGGTCAAAGGAAAAGATGTATAAAATACGGAAAAACCCTAAAAAGGTTGGGGGGAGCCCTAAAGCCCACAAAGGGCAGGAGGCAAAGCCCCTACAGCCAGCGATGTTGAAAAATCGCTAGATCAATATCTCAAAGAAAAGACTTGAAATAGCAATGCAATAAGGACCACTAATAGTTTCAGCTCCTGCTTCCACTACTAGCGGGGACCAAATGGCACCAGGTGGATGGCGGGTGGGGCTTTTATAGCCTAGGGCCATTGTGACATCACACTGCTGTAGCCCCGCCCACTACTGTAGCCCCGCCCCCTGCATTATGACATCACAATTGTCTAGAATCCTGTGACATTCCATGCACTCACCACTATCCAGGTATGTACACACTGTAGTTATGTAAATGGTGGGAAATGTTTGGAGGTGAAAACAGGAAGTGCAACCATATTGGGGGTTTCTGGGGATTATTCACTATCGCGCCATCTACACTCTAGTAGGTCCGTAAAAATCCTGTCTATGAATCAATACACACAGCCCCCCTGTAAGAAATGTCCTCACACAGCCCCCCACCCCAGTAAGTAATGTCCTCAAACAGCCCCCCAGTAATTTCCTCACACAGCCCCCCCAGTAATTTTCTCACACAGCCCCCCAGTAAGTAATGTCCCCACACAGCCCCCCAGTAAGTAATGTGCCCACACAGACCTCCAGTAGTTAGTGTGCCTCACAAAGCCCCCAATAATGCCCCCCCAGTAAGTAATGTCCTCACACAGCTCCCCAGTAAGTAATGTGCCCACACAGACCCCCAGTAATTAGTGTGCCTCACACAGCCCCCAATAATGCCCCCCCCCAGTAAGTAATGTCCTCACACAGCTCCCCAGTAAGTAATGTGCCCCCACAGACCCCCAGTAATTAGTGTGCCTCACACAGCCCCCAATAATGCCCCCCCCAGTAAGTAATGTCCTCACACAGCTCCCCAGTAAGTAATGTCCTCACACAGCCCCCCAGTAAGTAATGACCTCACACAGCCCCCCAGTAAGTAATGTGGCCACACATAGCCCCTCAGTAAGTAATGTCCCCCACACACACCCCCCCTATAGGTAAAGTCCTCACACACAGCCCCCCTGTAAGTAAAGTCCACACACACAGCCCCCCAGTAAGTAATGTCCTCACACACAGCCCCCCAGTAAGTAATGTGCCCACACAGCCCCCCAGTAAGTAATGTGGCCACACACAGCCCCTCAGTAAGTAATGTCCCCCACACACAGCCCCCCTGTAAGGAAAGTCCTCATGCACAGCCCCCCAGTAAGTAATGTCCCCACACACAGCCCCCCAGTAAGTAATGTCCTCACACAGCCCCCCAGTAAATAATGTCCGCACACAGCCCCCCAGTAAGTAATGTCTGCACACAGCCCCCCAGTAAGTAATGTGCCCCACACACATCCCGCCAGTAAGTAATGTCCTCACACAGCCTACCAGTAAGTAATATCATCACACATTCCCCCAGTAATATCCCCACACAGGCCCCCAGTAAGTAATGTCCTCACACAGCCCCCAGTAAGTAATCTCCTCACACATTCCCCCAGTAATGTCCCCACACAGCCCCCCAGTAAGTAATGTCCTCACACAGCCCCCCAGTAAGTAATGTCCTCACACAGCCCCTCAGTAAGTAATGTCCTCACACAGCCCCGCAGTAAGTAATGTCCTCACACAGTCTCCCAGTAAGTAATGTCCCCACACCGCCCCCATTAAGTAGTGTGCCCACACAGCCCCCCCAGTAATTAATGTGCCCACACAGCACCCAGTAAGTAATGTGACCACACAGCCCCCCAGTAAGTAATGTCCTCACACAGTCCCCCAGTAAGTAATTTCCTCACACAGCCCCCCAGTAAATAATGTCCTCACACAGCCCCCCAGTAAATAATGTCCTCACACAGCCCCCCGTAAGTAATGTGCCCACACAGCCCCCCAGTAAGTAATGTGCCCCACACAGCCCCCCAGTAAGTAATGTTCCCACACAGCCCCCAGTAAGTAATGTGCCCCACACAGCCCCCCGTAAGTAATGTGCCCCTCACAGCCCCCCCGTAAGTAATGTGCCCCACACAGCCCCCAGTAAGTAATGTGCCCCACACAGCCCCCCAGTAAGTAATGTGCCCACACAGCCCCCAAGTAAGTAATTTGCCTCACACAGCCCCCCAGTAAGTAATGTCACCACACAGCCCCCCAGTAAGTAATGCCCTCACACAGCCCCCCAGTAAGTAATGTGCCCACACAGCCCCCCAGTAAGTAATGTGCCTCACACAGCCCCCCAGTAAGTAATGTGCCCACACAGCCCCCCAGTAAGTAATGTGCCTCACAAAGACCCCCAGTAAGTAATGTCCCCACGCAGCCCCCCAGTAAGTAATGCCCTCACACAGCCCCCCAGTAAGTAATGTGCCCACACAGCCCCCCAGTAAGTAATGTCCCCACCAGCCCCCAGTAAGTAATGTCCTCACACAGCCCCCCAGTAAGTAATGTCCTCACACAGCCCCCCAGTAAGTAATGTGCCTCACACAGCCCCGCAGTAAGTAATGTCCCCACACAGACCCCCAGTAAGTAATGTCCTCACACATTCCCCCAGTAATGTCCCCACACAGCCCCCCAGTAAGTAATGTCCTCACACAGCCCCCCAGTAAGTAGTGTGCCCACACAGCCCCCCAGTGAGTAATGTGCCCACACACAGTCCCCCAGTAAGTAATGTCCCCACCAGCCCCCCAGTAAGTAATTTCCTCACACAGCCCCCTAGTAAGCAATGTCCTCACTCAGCCCCCATTAAGTAATGTGTACACACAGCCCCCCAGTAAGTAATGTCCTCACACAGCCCCCAGTAAGTAATGTGACCACACTGCCCCCTAGTAAGTTATATCCTCACACAGTCCCCCAGTAAGTAATGTCCTCACACAGCCCCCCAGTAAATAATGTCCTCACACAGCCCCTCAGTAAGTAATGTGCCCCACACAGCCCCCCAGTAAGTAATGTGCCCACACAGCCCCCCAGTAAGTAATGCGCCCCACACAGCCCCCCAGTAAGTTATGTGCCCACACAGCCTCCCCAGTAAGTTATGTGCCCACACAGCCCCCAGTAAGTAATGTTCCTCACACAGCCCCCAGTAAGTTATGTGCCTCACACAGCCCCCCAGTAAGTAATGTGCCCACACAGCCCCCCAGTAAGTAATGTGCCCACACAGCCCCCCAGTAAGTAATGTGCCCACACAGCCCCCCAGTAAGTAATGTGCCCACACAGCTCCCCAGTAAGTAATGTCCCCACCAGCCCCCCATAAGTAATGTGCCTCACACAGCCCCCCAGTAAGTAATGTGCCCACACAGCCCCCAATAATGCCCCCCACACAGCCCCCTAGTAAGTAATGTCCTCACACAGCCCCCAGTAAGTAATGTCCTCACTCAGCCCCCCAGTAAGTAATGTGCCTCACACAGCCCCCAATAATGCCCCCCACACAGCCTCCAAGTATATAATGTCCACACAGCCCCTTAGTAAGTAATGTCCCCACACAGCCCCCAAGTAAGTAATGTGCCTCACACAGCCCCCCAGTAATGTCCCCACACACAGCCCCCCAGTAAGTAATGTCCCCACACACAGCCCCCCAGTAATGTCCCACACATTCCCCCCAGTGAGTATTGTCCCCACAGGTCACCCGTGCTTACCTGACTCTGCCATCCGGGATCGCTGGTCCATTATGAGCCACGCGAGATCTTCAGGCTCGTGGTCAAAGGAAAAGATGTATAAAATATGTATTAAAAACCTAAAAAGGTTGGGGGGAGCCCAAGGCCCACAAAGGGCAGGAGGCAAAGCCCCTACCCAGCGATGGAGAGAAATCGCTAGATCAAGATCTCAAAGAAAAGACTTGAAATAGAAATGCAATAAGGACCACTAATAGTTTCAGCTCCTGCTTCCACTACTAGCGGGGACCAAATGGCACCAGGTGGATGGCGGGTGGGGCTTTTATAGCCCAGGGCCATTGTGACATCACAGTGTAGCTCCGCCCACTGCTGTAGCTCCGCCCCCTGCATTATGACATCACAATTGGCCGGAATCCTGTGACATTCCATGCACTCACCACTATCCAGGTATGTACACACTGTAGTTATGTATATGGTGGACAATGTCTGGAGGTGACAACAGGAAGTGCAGCCATATTGGGGGTTTCTGGGGATTATTCACTATCGCGCCATCTACACTCTAGTAGGTCCGTACAAATCCTGTCTATGAATCCATACAATATTCCATAAACTATAGATGGATGGATGTATTTTCCATGCACAGGTGTATTCAAGAATCTGCAGATTTATAAAGTAGGTTTGGAGTGTAATAAAATATGTCATAAAAACAGAATAAAGAGATAATTATTAATGATCAGGGGACGTATTTACAGAATTGGGGTAAAATAATCTGTCATTTCCATTGGCTGGGAGCTCCTCCATGTGTGTGGTCCAGGTAGTTACAGAGTTTCTACGGTATAAAAAAGACAAATGTCCATCAAGTTCAACCAAGGAAGGGAAGGGAAGGGATGAGGAAGGGAAGGGATTGGATGAGGAAGGGAAGGGATGAGGAAGGGATTGGATGAGGCAGGGATTGGATGTGGAAGGGAAGGGATTGGATGAGGAAGGGATTGGATGAGGAAGGGATTGGATGAGGCAGGGATTGGATGAGGAAGGGAAGGGATTGGATGAGGAAGGGATTGGATGAGGAAAGAATTGGATGAGGAAGGGATTGGATGAGGAAGGGATTGGATGAGGAAGGGATTGGATGAGGAAGGGATTGGATGAGGAAGGGATTGGATGAGGAAGGGATTGGATGAGGAAGGGATTGGATGAGGAAGGGATTGGATGAGGAAGGGATTGGATGAGGAAGGGATTGGGGGGAAACAATTCTATATAACATAACCCTCAATGTTATTTAGGTGTAAAAAGGCTTCTAGACCCTTCTTATAGCTCTCTGCTGTCCCTGCTGTGACGAGCGCCTGAGCTCAGCTATTCCACAGATTGACTGCTCTCATAGTAAAGAAGTCCTGTCCCTTTTGGTGATTAAACCTGGTTTTCTCCAGACACAGACTCCGCCCCCTTGTCTTTTGATTTGATTTAACCTGGAACAACTTTCCCCCCATATATTTTGTGTGGACCTTTCACATATTTATATAAATTTATCATGTCTCCTCTTAGTCGTCTCTAGAATCCAGTTGATTTAATATTTCCTCATAACTGAGACCCTCCATACCCCTTATCATTTCTGTGGCTCTTCGTTGTCCCCTCTCCAGCTCCAGGGCCTCCTGTTTATGGACCGGTGCCCAGAACTGGACGGTATATTCCAGGTGAGGCAGAACCAATGTCTTGTACAGTGTAATATTACATCCCTATCCCCAGAGTCCAGACCACTGCTCATACATGACAAGATCCTACTGGCTTTAGAGGCAGCTGATTGACATTGTGCTGTTATATAATGTATGATCTACCAGTCACCCAGGTCCTTCTCAGCGAGAGACTCTCCCAGATTTCCTCCCCCAAGGACATATGTTCCCTGTGGATTATTAGCCCCAGATGCAGAACCTTACATTTATCCACATACAATATTCTTCCTTGTGTGTTTCCCATTTTCTCCCTCTGATCGGTGGTGACTTTTTTCCATTCTCCATCCCATACATTTTGGGGTCTTCCTTTACTTTTCCCATAATGTAAAATTCTTGTCACTGATCTGGTGAATTCTCTGAATCCTTTATGGTGAATATTAGAGTCAGGTCATTGGGTTAATGAAATCCATAACAGTTTTTGTGACATTTCATTCAAAAAGTCTTCGTCAGACACGAGCTGCTTATGAGATAAAGGATAGTGAGAGTGAGGGGGGACCTGGGAGAAACCCTTCCTAGGAGTAGCCTCACGTCTGGTGCATGGAGCGGGATAGCGCTGGGGGAAGGCTCAGCTCCTGTGTCCACAGCAGAGTCACAGAGGTGGCTCCCTACTAGTGCACCAAACGCTGGAGGAGGACAGCACATACAATACATTCATTTACCTCTGCCACTTATGCAACATCCCCCACCGGGGCCTTTTCTTGGGGCCTGGAGGCAGCCGGGGCCCGGAATACCAGAGTGGCTGACGGTTGTGGCCTAGGGCACGCTGTGGTCACAGTGCTTGGTATGGGGAGCGGAGGGCTGTCCTACAGCCTGGCAGGTGTCCAGCAGGTGGTGTGTGCAAGAAATATGGAGGGAGAGGCTGATGTACTGGATCTCCCTGGGGCAACCCCTGAGTGTCTGTAGTATATGTTTCTGGGTAATGGATGGGGAAGCCCGTGGTGGTAACAGCCGTATCCAGGGATCAGACGGAGGCAACGTTGTGCAAATAAACTTATGGTTCTTTACATCGTAACATTCAGCAAGCTGGAAAGCTGGTGTAGATTGCTGTTGCACAGACAGGGCCGCATCTGTTATGAGGCAAGTTAATCTTCTCGCCTCGGGCGGCAGATGGTAGAGCCCTTTATGGAGCGTCAAAATATTGGAATATCATGTAGGCGTGTTGTGACTTATACAGAGCAAACACAAGGACAATTAGTATAAACATTCTGTCTCCCTGAGGACGGTGCTCGGTGTGAGAAATAATATAATGTATATGTATGTGTGTATATAATGTAAAGTTCATCTACTTGTTTTGGGGAAGAGAATTTATTGGGAGTCATTCATTATGGCCAATAGCATTGCAGTATCTTATCTCCTTGTCACGCCCCCAATGCTGATGATTTTCTGTTTTTATATATGTGGCTGCGCGCTAATAAACTGGAGAGTTTCTGCATTTTCTAAGAGACTGGTGCGTCTTAGTTTGTGCTCTCGTCCTGGTACAGGGGAGCCACGAAAGGGTTAATATGAAAGTCACCTTGCAATCTGGGGGGGGGGGGGTGATCCCCAGATACATATTTTTATACACCTGGGAAGCAGGGACCTGACACTTTTGTTTTTAATTTTTATTTCCATTCTGTAGAAAATGGGGCGATTTCCTGTGTAACACTATGGGCCACTATGTGCATTCGCTTGTAAACTGTGCAGAGTGAGGCCCATTTATCAAAAATGGTGCCCAGTCTTTACGGAAGTGCGAGCACTTTATAAACACACGTTCAAGCAGCTCCCACCTTCTTTTTAGTGAGAAGTCAGGCACAAAACTGAGGCTAACACTTTAATAAATCTGGGCCTTTGACTAATAGAGATTCCAGAGCAGAGAACAAATCAGACAAAAAATATTAATGGACATCATCCAAATCAGATAATAAAAATTACCCCCCCCCTCTACTCACCCCAGAGCGGAAACTAATAACAGAGACCCCAGAGCGGAAACTAATAATAGAGACCCCCATAGCGGAAGCTAATAACAGAGACCCCCAGAGCGGAAACTAATAATAGAGACCCCCATAGCGGAAACTAATAACAGAGACCCCAGAGCGGAAACTAATAATAGAGACCCCAGAGCGGAAAACTAATAACAGAGACTCCAGAGCAGAAACTAATAACAGAGACCCCCAGAGCGGAAACTAGTAACAGAGACCCCCATAGAGGAAACTAATAACAGAGACCCCCAGAGCGGAAACTAATAATAGAGACCCCCATAGCGGAAGCTAATAATAGAGACCCCAGAGCGGAAAACTAATAACAGAGACTCCAGAGCGGGAAACTAATAACAGAGACCCTCAGAGCGGAAACTAATAATAGAGACCCCCATAGCAGAAACTAATAATAGAGACCCCCCAGAGCGGAAGCTAATAATAGAGATCCCCAGAGCGGAAACTAATAATAGAGACCCCCATAGCGGAAGCTAATAATAGAGATCCCATAGCAGAAACTAAGACTAAAGACCAGATAAACTAATAATAGAGACCCCAGAGCAGAAACTAGTAACAGAGACCCCAGAGCAGAAACTAGTAACAGAGACCCCAGAGGGGAAACTAATAATGGAGACCCCAGAGCAGAAACTTATAATAGAGACCCCAGAGCAGAAACTAATAACAGAGACCCGAGAGCAGAAACTAATAACAGAGACCCCAGAGCAAAAACTAATAATAGAGACCCCCAGAGCAGAAACTAATAACAGAGACCCCAGAGCAGAAACTAATAACAGAGACCCCAGAGCGGAAACTTATAATAGAGAACCCAGAGCGGATGTCACACAGGGGTTAGGGGCTAAAGTCTGTGGACTCCCTGGACCACCGCAGGAGATTATGGTTCCAGTCACAACCCGGGACATGGGGAGCTGCGCGCCATCACTCTACATGGTGCGTTGCCCGGCATCACTCTACATGGGGGCGCTGCACGCCATCACTCTACACTGGGCGCTGCACGCCATCACTCTACACTGGGCGCTGCCCGGCATTACTCTACATGTGGCGCTGCGCACCATCACCCTACATGGGGGCGCTGCGCGCCATCACTCTACACGGGGCGCTGCCTGCCATAACTCTACACGGGGCGCTACCCGCCACTACTCTACACAGGGCGCTGCCCACCATCACTCTACACGGGGCTCTGCTCGCCATCACTCTACATGGGGACGCTGCCTGCCGTAGAAGCAAGTACACAAATAATTTAGATTTTGGTCAGTGACTGAGGAGATTTCATGTGTTATAAAAAATCAAACATATTTTCGTGTCCAGTTGTTGTCCATGTCGGGGGTCTGTCAGGTTGCAGTGTCCAGGACGGGGGTCTGTCATGTTGCAGTGTCCAGGACGGGGGGTCTGTCATGTTGTAGTGTCCATGTCGGGGGTCTGTCATGTTGTAGTGTCCAGGACGGGGGTCTGTCATGTTGCAGTGTCCAGGATGGGGGGGGGGTCTGTCATGTTGTAGTGTCCAGGACAGGGGTCTGTCATATTGCAGTGTCCAGAACGGGGGGTCTGTCAGGTTGTAGTGTCCAGGACGGGGGGTCTGTCATGTTGCAGTGTCCAGGATGGGGGGGGGGGTCTGTCATGTTGTAGTGTCCAGGACGGGGGTCTGTCATGTTGTAGTGTCCAGGACGGGGGTCTGTCATGTTGTAGTGTCCAGGACGGAGGGTCTGTCATGTTGTAGTGTCCAGGACGGAGGGTCTGTCATGTTGTAGTGTCCAGGACGGAGGGTCTGTCATGTTGTAGTGTCCAGGACGGAGGGTCTGTCATGTTGCAGTGTCCACTGCGGAAGTCTGTCATGTTGTAGTGTCCAGGACGGGGGTTTGTCATGTTGTAGTGTCCAGGACGGGGGTCTGTCATGTTGTAGTGTCCAGGATGGAGGGTCTGTCATGTTGTAGTGTCCAGGATGGGGGGGGTCTGTCATGTTGTAGTGTCCAGGACGGGGGTCTGTCATGTTGCAGTGTCCAAGACGGGGACTGTATTTGTGAACTAAGCCAAACCTGGCTATTGACCCCCGGGTAACCAATAAACCATAAATAACGGATGGAGCCTCTTTATTGTGTTGGGTGTGGATAGGCCTCAGCATATATTTTTATTAACCAAAAACTTATTTAACATATTAATTAAAGTGCAACATAAATTGTAGACAAAAGCAGGCATGCTTGCCCGAGTCCTTTAGTTCTTGGAAAAGCAACCTTCGCCCGAATGGCGTCTGCAGAACAACAGCCGACACGTGGGCAACTTCACTTCGCCTTAGGCAAGTCTAACTCTGCCACGGAGCAGCCAATAAGTGCCCAGCGCCGGCTGCGACCCACCACATTGCCTAATGCGAAAGTCCTCTCCGCTAACTCCTGTAAGCCAACCAGGAAAATGTGAAGACCAATCGGGTTCAAATGGACTCCGTCACCGATAAGCAGGTGCCTATTATCACCTTCTAATTCCGAGTGGCAAAAAACTACACGACCCAGGGAAGTGACGTGCTTAGATACTCGCATATTGCATAATTTGAAAGTAGTCCCATTTTTTGCCATGATGATGGCCAAACATCTCTGCACCAGCTATTGCGCCAGATGGTAGAAAAGCCTTCGTTAGCGGAGGCTGCAATAAATAATTTCAAGGAACAACTGTCCGTTTCTACATACTGTATGATACCGGAACCATTGAAATCCTGTAGAAATATCCGCCAAATTTTCAAGTCATGTCTCAGGGTACTGGTGACTCTAATAAAATGACTGGGATGAAGCGTGCCTTTGGTGGCTAACGAAAGGCGGCGTGAGAAAGCGCGGCCCATGGGAATGACCCTGCATGTGAAATTGAGCAGGCCCACTACGACCTGGAACTGAGCATGCAATCAATCTCTTGGCGTAGGTGGGAAATTTTTTCCTCTGGTAAACTAAAAGTCATGGTAAACGTGTCAAGCTGAATACCCAAAAATGATAGTTTAGAAAGCGGACAGACAGTCTTGTTAGTGGACAAAGGGACTCCGATGTACTCCATAAGTGATGTATGTAGTAGAAAGGAGAAAGTAGCAGAATCCCCCGGCCCGATGAACAAAATATCGTCCAGGAAATGGGGTCATTGAAAAAATTCCTGTCTCATACCTTATAAGCCACTCCAAAAACGTGCTGAAAACTTCAAAGTAGTAGCATGAAATGGAGCAGGCCATGTGGAGGCACATGTCGTAGTAGTATTATCCCTCCAGGGAACACCCTAGGAGATGGAAGCCGGCAGGATGGACCCGGAGTAGTCCAAATGCAGATTCAATGTCAGACTTAGCAAGCAGGGCTCCTGGGCCCACTTGCCTCACCAAGTTAATGGCCCGATCAAAAGAGACATAAGACACAGCGGCGTCTTCCTTTGATATGGCATCGTTAACTGATGAACCCTTGAGGGAACGAAAGGTGATGGATCAGCCTGAATTTATTGGATTCCTTTTTGGGAACCAAGCCCAAGGGGGAAACCCGGAGGTTGGTGAAGGGGGGTTTCAAAAAAGGGGCCCGTCATCCTGCCTAGTTGGACTTCTTTGGAGACTTTTTCCAGGGCTAATGAAGGATTCTCCCTACCGGATATTAGATTGTTACATTTGAATAAGGCGGTGGAGGTCTGATTGGGGATGTAAAAGCCGTAACAAAAACCTGAATCAAGAAGCTTTGCTTCCTGTGTCTTGGGGCAGGAGATCTCGCGGTAGCTGAATGCTCCTGCTCCTTAAAAAGAGGCAGGGCCGGCCCCTTCTTCCTCTTGCCATGACGTCAGGGAAAGGAACGGAGCTCGTCGGCAGAGAAAGAAGGTAGCATGTCCCATATCCAGGATATAATGCGGGCGGCAGCAGCTGAGCATGGCCATTAGTGGTTATACGCTCAGCTGCAGGCCGCCTTAACCCCGTCAGCCCCAGCATCTCCTCTGTCAGCACGTTCTGCGCGCCGGGCCCGGCCCCCCGAGCGCTTCTGGCTTGATGCCTCTCCCATTAATGTCCCCACCAGCCATGGTCCTGCAAGGCCTATTACCTGCCAGAAAACCATGGGTAAGAAGGTTCACCCTCTGTCTGCTGGTGCCAGGGGGAATTCCATGTCCCAGCGCAGATCACCGACACAGGCCCAGCAGGCCTCGCCGCCTCCCCAGAGACCCAGAAGAGCCGCTGCCTCCCGGCAGAGATCATCGTCGCCACGTATGCAAGCTACCGCTGAGCGGGGGAGGGAGAGAACCTCCCGTCCACCCTCCCTCTCATCTCCCGCTGCGCTTGATGGGGTGTAAGTGGTGGTTCATACCCCGCTGATTTCAGCCCCTGCCCCCGTGCATCATCCGCTTGAATGGAATCGGGCATTGATTCCATTCTTCACTACTTAGACGATTTCCTCCCAAATTCACGTGTGTTCTATATTACCATGCAGTGAATTGCAACGCTTTTCGGGGTCCCCCTAGCACCCCAAAAAAAAAAAGGGTCCGTTAACAACCATGCGCTTTATGGGCATTGAGATCGATGCCATCGCAACAGAATTTCTCTTGCCACAAGATAAGCTACAGGACTTGCGCGAGTCGATTGAGACGGCCGGGTCAGCGCGTAAACTGCGCTTGCGCCAACCACAATCGCTTCTGGGGAAGCCGGCCTTCGCCACCAGAATCATAGCCATGGGTAGGATCTTTTGTCGCAGGCTAGCTCTGGCCACGTTGGGGGTGTGTGCCCCTCTTCACTTCATTAGGCTGTCGGCGGCGCATAGAGAGGATTTAGCAATATGGTCATCATTTTTGGCAGATTTTAACGGAAAGTCAGTTTGGCTTCAGGATTGGACAACCAACGCAGAGGTGGAATTTTACACTGACACGTCTGGCGGTCTTGGTTTTGGGGTTTACTTGAATGGCTCATGGGCAGCAGAGGCTTGGCCCGCAGAGTGGAAAGAAGCGGGCTTCAACAGCAACACTACACTGAGGATTGTTCTCGATAGTAGTCGCACTGATTAGATGGGGTTCCAGACTGGCTAATAGGAGTTTAAAAATTTACCGTGCCAACGAAGCGGTGGCACATTGTTTAACATCACTAACAGCCTCAACCCCTCCTGTAGTTAATATCCTTTGCCATCTTGTGCTGCTATGTCTGTCAAATAACATATGGTTGAGCCCTAGACATGTCCTGGGTGAGCCTAATGCTACAGCATATGCTTTATCTTGTTTACAGTGGGAGAAGTTCCGGTTCCTGGCCCTGCAAGCAGATCCTGTCCCGATCTACGTGCCACCCCACGTTTGGGAAATCCTGTTCAGGTCGCATTGTCCTTTATAAAGCAGTCCCTGGCTCCCAGTACATGGAGAGCTTGTAAGATGACTAGGCAATCTTGGGAACAGTGGTGTGAGGGGTTATGGGTTAGACTTCACAAGGATAACCCCATTGGTTAACCAGCATTGGTTGGTTTTATAGGTCATCAACTGGAAATGTCGGTGTCCCCAACAATTTCGCGCAGAGAGATAGCAGCCCTTGCATTTTATTTCAAGCTGTTTGCTGAACAAGACTTTACAAAGCAACTCCTAATTAAACAAGCGATTAAGGGTTACACCCCCAGTTTTCAGCAGACCCCCACACTCATCGCCCGGTTTCATTTACTTTACTACAGAATAGAGAAGAGCGAGCACTAAAATGCTCGGGTACTCGTTATTCGAGACAAACTTTTCCGGATGCTCGAGTGCTCGTCTCGAATAACGAGCCCCATTGAAGTCAACGGGAGACTCGAGCATTTTTCAAGGGGACCAAGGGTCTGCACAGGGAAGCTTGGCCAAACACCTGGGAACCTCAGAAAAGGATGGAAACACCACGGAAATGGACAGGAAACAGCAGGGGCAGCATGCATGGATGCCTCTGAGGCTGCTTAATCGCACCATTATGCCAAAATTATGGGCAACAGCATGGCCATGACAGAGTGACAGAATGAGGCTAGATAGCATCTAAAACATGCAATAATTGACCCTGACACTATAGGGGACGGCATGCAGAGGCAGCGGCAGCAGCGGCAGGCTAGAGAGTGTCATGGCGACATACCCTAAATGGACTCAGGTTTCACCAAAGGAGGTGAGCAAGAAGCGCTGAAATGATTTCCTATGTGAACAAAAGGTTGACGGTATATTTAGTCGATAACACAGCATGGTGGCGACATAGTGACCAAGTTCCATAACGTATCTGGTGAAACACCCGAAAAATGAGCCTGACACAGCTCTTTTGATAAGGGGACAACATGTGGAGGCAGCCATGGAGACGACTTCCATGATTAAGAGCGACAGTATGGGGCATTCATATTGCGCTGCTATGATTGCAACTTCAGGTCTCCAGCATGGCGGCAACAGATGGGCTGAGTTCCACTATGTATCTGGTGAAACACCTGAAAATTCTGCCTGACACAGCTTGTTTGATAAGGGGATGATGTGCTGCATATCCTCTCGCGCTCCAGCGTCTGGGGTATAGAGAGTTGAAATGAGACATTGGTGGACGCTGTGGAGGATCGTGGAGGCGAAATGGACAGGAAGCAGCAGGGGCAGCATGCATGGATGCCTCTGAGGCTGCCTAATCTTGGGATGGAGCTGGCGGTCCACTGCCAGGCGAGCTTTCGCCTGTCCAAGCCCCTGTCTCTCGGCTCCTCCCCACCCAAAATGGGCCTGGGGGCCAGAAGCGTTTACTTTGAAAAAATTATAATTTTCAAATCAGGCCGGGTCGTTTGAATATTTCACCTAGGAATAATGGAATAGCATAGTGGTTCTATTTTTAATAGTTTTTACGCAAATGGTTCCATGATTAACCCCTTAAGGACGCAGCCATTTTACAGCTTTAGGCTCAGTCCCATTTTTTAGATTCTGACCTGCGTCTCTTTATATGGTTATAACATTTGAACACTGTTACTTATCAAAGCGATTCTGAGATTGTTTTTTCCCGACATGTTGTACTTCATTTTAGTGGTAAATTTTGGCTGATAAGTTTTGCGTTTATTTACAAAAAAAAGAAAAAAATGATGAATTTTTAGAAAAATTTGCCATTTTCGAAATTCAAAATCACCGCGTTTTCAGGCAGATCGATTTACCACCTAAATGACTTGCAGAATAACATTTCCCATTTGTCTCCTTTACATTTTCATAATTTTTGAAATGTTTGGATAATTTCTTTTGACGTCACGCGGCCTACAAATCGAATAGCGATTTTCCGTATTTTCAGAATTGACTATTTTGGGGATAAATACTGTTTGAAATCAAATTTTAAATATTTAGCAACAAAAACCCCCTATATAACCAACCCATTTTCAAATCTGCACCCCTCAAACTATCAGAAACAGCATTTAGAAAGATTGTTAACCCCTTGAGATCTTCATAGTAATTGAATCAAAATGGAGGTGAAATTTAGAATGGTCAAATTTTGTCGGTTATACGTTCATTTAGCCCTAAAATTTACACATTTCCAAAAGATAAAAAGAGAAAACTCACCATAAAATTTGTTCTACAATTTCTCCTGAGTGCAGCGACCCCCCACACGTGGCCGTTACTTGTGTTATGGGGACACAGCGAGGCGCAGAAGGGAAGGAGCACCCTGCAGCTGCCAGGATTTTAGTTTTCTCGTTGCCCCCTTTTGAAGGCTATAAAATTTTCGCTTTTCCGTTATTTGGGTCATGTGATGGCATTTTTTTTTGCGGGATTTTTTTTCCAGTGTTACCATTTTGGGGTTGGTATCACCTATTGTTGAAAATTTAGGAACTTTTTTTGAGGTCATGAGTAGAAAAGCATCAATTCTGTACTGGATTTTTTACTTTTTTTTTTCGTGTTCACCGTATAGCCTAATAATCATGTTATCTTTATTCTATGGGTCGATACGATTACGGGGACCAGACATGAATATATTTTCCTATGTTTTACTAAATTTGCCAAATAAAACCCTAATGTGGGGAAAAATCTATCATTTTTGCATCGCCATCTTCCAAGTAGCATAACATTGTTACTAGAGATGAGCGAACACTAAAATGCTCGGGTACTCGTTATTCGAGACGAACTATTCCCGATGCTCGAGTGCTCGTCTCGAATAACGAACCCCATTGAAGTCAATGGGAGACTCGAGCATTTTTCAAGGGGACCAAGGCTCTGCACAGGGAAGCTTGGCCAAACACCTGGGAACCTCAGAAAAGGATGGAAACACCACGGAAATGGACAGGAAACAGCAGGGGCAGCATGCATGGATGCCTCTGAGGCTGCTTAATCGCACCATTATGCCAAAATTATGGGCAACAGCATGGCCATGACAGAGTGACAGAATGAAGCTAGATAGCATCTAAAACATCCAATAATTGACCCTGACACTATAGGGGACGGCATGCAGAGGCAGCGGCAGCAGCGGCAGGCTAGAGAGTGTCATGGCGACATACCCTAAATGGACTCAGGCTTCAAACCAATGGGTGTCAGAGAGGAACCAAAGGAGGTGAGCAAGAAGCGCTCAAATAATATCGGTACATGATAAAAGTTTGCCAGTATATTTTGTGCATTACACAGCAGGGTGGCGACAAAGTTAACATGGAAGCCATGAAAACAACCCAAAATTCTGCCTGACACAGCTCGTTTGATAAGGGGACCATGTATGGAGGCAGTGAACTAGTAGTAGATTAAAGGTGCTGCAGTTAAAACTATGTTAGTTGGATCTTGGGATGGAGCTGGCGCTCCGCTTCCAGGCGAGCTTTCGCCAATCCAAGCCCCTGTCTCTAGGCTACTCCCCAAACAGCACTTCTAAGAACCTTTTGTATAAGATCAAGTGTAGTAGCGTTCTTATAAGTTTAGGATATGGCGGGTGAGGGGAATGTAAACAGATGCGCAAGAAGCGCTGAAATAATATCCCTAAATGGTAAAAGTTTGCAAGTATATTTTGGGGATTACACAGCAGGGTGGCGACAAAGTTAACAACTTTGATGTGGAATGCCCTGTAATAGCTCTTGGGCGGTGTGCCTTTTATCGCCTAGGCTCAGCAGTTTCAGCACCGCCTGCTGTCGCTTAGCGACGGCACTGCTGCTGTGCCTAGAGCTACCGACTGATGGCGCCATGCCCACGGACGGTAATTCGGAGGAGGAGGAGGTGGAGGAGGGGTGGGAGGAGGTATAGTAGGCCTTTGAGACCTGGACCGAGGTAGGCCCCGCAATTCTCTGCGTCGGCAGTATATGACCAGCCCCAGGGTCAGACTCGGTCCCAGCCTGCACCAAGTTAAGTGTAGTAGCGTTCTTATAAGTTTGGGATATGGCGGGTGAGGGGAATGTAAACAGATGCGCAAGAAGCGCATGATGCGCATGGAGCTGGCGTTCCGCTGCCAGGCGAGCTTTCGCCAATCCAAGCCCCTGTCTCTAGGCTACTCCCCAAACAGCACTTCTAAGAACCTTTTGTATAAGATCAAGTGTAGTAGCGTTCTTATAAGTTTAGGATATGCCGGGTGAGGGGAATGTAAACAGATGCGCAAGAAGCGCTGAAATAATATCCCTAAATGGTAAAAGTTTGCCAGTATATTTTGTGGATAACACAGCAGGGTGGCGACAAAGTTAACAACTTTGATGTGGAATCCATGAAAACAACCCAAATTTCTGCCTGACACACCTCGTTTGATAAAGGGACGATGTATGGAGGCAGCTATATGGACGACTTTTGGAGGTAGCAATGGAGACAACGTGTGGAGGCTGCTATGGAGACAATTTAATTTGGATAGTGCCTGTATGTGGCAGTCCCAAACATTTTTCAAACCAGAGGAGCAGGTAGGTGGCCCTCCAGTAAAATGGGATAGATTGAGTGCCTGTATGTGGCAGTCCCAAAAATTGTTCAAACCAGAGGAGCAGGTAGGTGGCCCTGCAGTAAAATGGAATAGATTGAGTGCCTGTATGTGGCAGTCCCAAAAATTGTTCAAACCAGAGGAGCAGGTAGGTGGCCCTGCAGTAAAATGGAATAGATTGAGTGCCTGTATGTGGCAGTCCCAAAAATTGTTCAAACCAGAGGAGCAGGTAGGTGGCCCTGCAGTAAAATGGAATAGATTGAGTGCCTGTATGTGGCAGTCCCAAAAATTTTTTAAAACAGAGGACCGGGTAGGTGGCCCTCCAGAAAAATTAAATAAATTGAGTGCCTGTATGTGGCACTCCCAAAAATTGTTTAAAACAGAGGACCGGGTAGGTGACCCTCCAGAAAAATTAAATGCATGAAGTACTATAGCAAGAGCCAGTGGGCCCTGTCAAAAAATAGCCGTTTTCCTCTGCTTTACTGTACAAAGAGGAGGAGAAGGAGGAAAATGAGGAGGAGGAGGAGGAGTGGATCAATTATTCAGGTTGAGCTTCCTTCACCTGGTGGAGAATGAAAATCCAGAGAAATCCAGGCTTACTTCATCTTGATAAGCGTCAGCCTGTCAGCGCTATCAGTCGACAGGCGTGTACGCTTATCGGTGATGATGCCACCAGCTGCACTGAAAACCCGCTCGGACAACACGCTAGCGGCAGGGCAGGCAAGAACCTCCAAGGCGTACAGCGCCAGTTCGTGCCACATGTCCAGCTTTGAAACCCAGTAGTTGTAGGGAGCTGTGTGATCATTTAGGACGATGGTATGGTCAGCTACGTACTCCCTCACCATCTTTCTGTAAAGATCAGCCCTATTCTGCCGAGACTGGGGACAGGTGACAGTGTCTTGCTGGGGTGACATAAAACTGGCAAAGGCCTTGTAAAGCGTACCCTTGCCAGTGCTGGACAAGCTGCCTGCTCGCCTACTCTCCCTCGCTACTTGTCCCGCAGAAGTACGCCCTCTGCCGCTAGGGCTGTCAGAAGGGAAATACTGTTTCAGCTTGTGCACCAGGGCCTGCTGGTATTCATGCATTCTCACACTCCTTTCCTCTCCAGGGATGAGAGTGGAAAGATTTTGCTTGTACCGTGGGTCCAGGAGAGTGAATACCCAGTAATCGGTGCTGGAATAAATTCTTTGAACGCGAGGGTCACGGGATAGGCAGCCTAGCATGAAATCTGCCATATGTGCCAGAGTCCCAACGCGCAAGAATTCACTCCCCTCACTGGCCTGACTGCCCATTTCCTCCTCCTCCAACTCCTCCAACTCCTCTTCTTCTGCCCATACACGCTGAACAGTGAAGGACTGAACAATGGTCCCCTCTTCTGTCTCGCTAACATTCTCCTCCTCTTCCTCCTCATCCTCCTCCACCTCCTCCGATATGCGCTGAGAAACAGACCTAAGGGTGCTTTGGCTATCAACAAGGGAATCTTCTTCCCCCGTCTCTTGTGAGGAGCGCAAAGCTTCCGACTTCATGCTGACCAGAGAGTTTTTCAACAGGCCAAGCAGCGGGATGGTGAGGCTGATGATGGCGGCATTGCCACTGACCATCTGTGTTGACTCCTCAAAGTTACTCAGCACCTGACAGATATCAGACATCCACGTCCACTCCTCATTGTAGACTTGAGGAAGCTGACTGACCTGACTACCAGTTCTGGTGGAAGTTGACATCTGGCAGTCGACAATCGCTCTGCGCTGCTGGTAAACTCTGGATAACATGGTTAATGTTGAATTCCACCTCGTGGGAACGTCGCACAACAGTCGGTGAGCGGGCAGTTGGAGGCGGCGCTGTGCTGCCCTGAGAGTGACAGCATCTGTGCTGGACTTCCTGAAATGCGCACAGATGCGGCGCACCTTTGTGAGCAAATCAGACAGATTGGGGTATGTCTTGAGGAAACGCTGAACTATGAGATTTAACACATGGGCCAGGCATGGCACATGTGTCAGTCTGCCGAGTTGCAGAGCCGCCACCAGGTTACGCCCGTTGTCACACACAACCATGCCTGGCTTCAGGTTCAGCGGTGCCAGCCACAGATCAGTCTGCGCTGTGATGCCCTGTAATAGCTCTTGGGCGGTGTGCCTTTTATCGCCTAGGCTCAGCAGTTTGAGCACCACCTGCTGTCGCTGAGCGATGGCACTGCTGCTGTGCCTAGAGCTACCGACTGATGGCGCCATGCCCACGGATGGTAATTCGGAGGAGGTGGAGGAGGGGTGGGAGGAGGAGGAGGCATAGTAGGCCTTTGAGACCTGGACCGAGGTAGGCCCCGCAATCCTCGGCGTCGGCAGTATATGAGCAGCCCCAGGGTCAGACTCGGTACCAGCCTCCACCAAGTTAACCCAATGCGCCGTCAGCGATATATAGTGGCCCTGCCCGGCAGCACTCGTCCATGTGTCCGTGGTCAGGTGGGCCTTGTCAGAAACGGCGTTGGTCAGGGCACGGATGATGTTCTCTGACACGTGCTGGTGCAGGGCTGGGACGGCACATCAGGAAAAGTAGTGGCGGCTGGGGACCGAATACCGAGGGGCGGCCGCCGCCATGAGGTTTCGAAAGGCCTCAGTCTCTACCAGCCTATAGGGCAGCATCTCCAGGCTAAGCAACTTGGAGATGTGGACGTTGAGGGCTTGGGCGTGTGGGTGGGTTGCGCTATACTTCCTTTTGCGCTCCAGCGTCTGGGGTATGGAGAGCTGAACGCTGGTGGATGCTGTGGAGGATCGTGGAGGCGAAGATGGGGTTTTCGCACGGGAGGTGTTTGGGCTGTGGTCCTGGGCAGGGGGCTGACTAGCAGATGACACAGGGGAAGGAGCAGTGGTGTGCCCGGCCAGAGGTGAACGAGCTTGGTGCCATTGAGTGGGGTGTTTAGCATTCATATGCCTGCGCATACTGGTGGTAGTTAAGCTAGTAGTGGTGGAACCCCTGCTGATCCTGGTTTGGCAAAGGTTGCACACCACAGTCCGTCGGTCATCCGGTGTTTTTTTAAAGAACCTCCAGACTTCTGAAAATCTAGCCCTCGCCACGGGAGCTTCACTACGGGCAACATTTGGCGCTGATGCACCAGCTCTGGCCCTGCCTCTCCGTCTGGCCCCACCACTGCCTCTTCCAACCTGTTCTGCTATAGGACTCGCCTCCGTGTTTGAAGCACTGTGTTCACCCGGCCTATCAACCCAGCTTGGGTCTGTCACCTCATCATCCTCTGATCCCTAAGTCTGCTCCCCCCTCGGACTTCCTGCCCTGACAACAACTTCACCACTGTCTGACAACCGTGTCTCCTCATCGTCCGACACCTCTTTACACACTTCTTCCACTACGTCAATAATGTCATCATCACCCACAGACTGCGACTGGTGGAAAACCTGGGCATCGGAAAATTGCTCAGCAGCAACCGGACAAGTGGTTTGTGACTGTGGGAAGGGTCCAGAAAACAGTTCCTCAGAGTATGCCGGTTCAAATGCTAAATTTTGCTGGGAGGGGGCAGACTGGGGGGAAGGAGGCTGAGGTGGAGGAGCTGGAGGAGTGCTGATTTCGGTGACATGGGTGGACTGCGTGGAAGACTGACTGGTGGAAAAATGGCTAGAAGCATTGTCCGCAATCCACGACATCACCTCTTCGCACTGTTATGGCCTCAACAGTGCTCTACCACGAGTCCCAGTAACTTGAGACATGATGAACCTAGGGAGTGTAGCTCTGCGGCGTTCCCCTGCTCCCTCATCAGCAGGTGGTGTCTCACCCCGCCCAGGACCACGGCCTCTGACCCCTGCAGTAGTTGGACGCCCACGTCCACGCCCTTGTCCTCTACCCCTAGCCCTCGGGTTAAACATTTTCCAAATTAAAGTGTAAACTTTTATTTATTTATTTTTTTTGTGTTTATTTTTTTTTATTTTTTTTATATTTTTTAACAGAACGATGCTATCCTATTGTTATGGCTAGTTTCTAACCTACACTGACAGCACACAACTGGATTTTGTGCTGTGCCTGATGACTTTGAGCTATAAAATGAAATAAAGGTAAAAAAAAAATTAATCAGCAGACTCTGCCTAATTCTAATCAAACCCCTAATAAATTGTCCCACTTTGGTGTTTGAGGTGGATATGTGTGTCACTAAGAGCTAAACACAACGGTCGCAAGTCTCCCAGCAAATTTCTCACAATATGGTACTAGCTGCACTACTAGTGCCAGCAAGCCCAGCCACAAGCAAACAAAAAAAAAATGTATAACGTTATTGTAGCCCTAAGAAGGGCTGTTGGGTTCTTGTAGAATCACTCCTGCCTAACAGTAAGCTAATAGAACACCCTAACGCTTTCCCTGACCAGCAGCAGCTCTCTCCCTAGCGGCATCCAGACACAGAATGATCCGAGCAGCGCGGGCAGCGGCTAGTCTATTCCAGGGTCACCTGATCTGGCCAGCCAACCACTGCTATCGACGTGTAAGGGTACCACGTCATGCTGGGTGGAGTGCAGAGTCTCCTGGCTTGTGATTGGCTCTGTTTCTGGCCGCCAAAAAGCAAAACGGCGGGAGATGCCATTTTCTCGAGCGAGCGAAGTATTCGTCCGAGCAACGAGCAGTTTCGAGTACGCTAATGCTCGAACGAGCATCAAGCTCGGACGAGTATGTTCGCTCATCTCTACTACAGAAATTAACGCCGTCCCTCCCAATAACTTGCAGAGATGCATATGAAATAGCGCTTTTCAGGGCAACGTTTGCCCTGGCATTCTTTGGGGCTTTCAGAGTTGGTGAATTGCTGAATTCCAGCAAAACCAAACCTGACAGTCTTCCGGTAAAATTGAATGTTTCTTGGCCAGATGAAAGAAGGGAGGGAAGGGGTCTAACTCCCAGTGATGGAGGACCCTATGAAATCACTTACTAGGTATAAACAGAATACAACCAGTGATTAAGAGTAATAACTTGCTTCTTTATTGCCAATTTTATACAAAGGAAAGAAGAGGTCTTTGTGGAGTTTTTGTAGATGAGTTTGTAGCCACCGCACTGATGGTCAGTCTGTAGGTAAAAAGAGGATGATTTAGCATGTGGAAGTCTACTATAGGTGACCTCAGATATAGTTTAGTGTGTATGATGAGGACTCACCTTAAGTGTTGCTCGTGTTTCTCAAAAATCCTCAACAAAATGAATCTGTGTAGCTCCTTGGGCAACAGCCAAAGTTAATTCACCTTGGCTTAGGTGAGTGTCAAACAGAGTCGATATTGGTCTTAGGTGAGGGAGATACAAGTCCATAAAGGGTACACAGAGTGCAGAAAAAGGAAAAGAAGTGGTGAATTATAGACAGTAGTCCATTTGGGCTTTGGTTTGGTTGACCAAATAGTCATGTGAAGACCCTAGGCAAGCCCTATTTAGGACGAAGTCTATCACTCCCTAGATGCCTAGCCTCGGAACTCTGGTCCTATGTGACCAGAGTGCCGACTGGAACCTGACCCTGCGATAACTGGCCCTATTGCAGACCTATTCAGCAGGTATAGTCAGGTTTAGAAAGTCCTTTGACATCGAGTGCTGTCACAACTCAGTGAAAGAACTATGTCATAGTGTAAATCCCAATGAGGGTGTAGAACCCGAGTCCCGACAAGGCTTGTTTCGCCCTATTGGGCTCATCAGGAGAACGCTGGGTTCTTCAGGGAACGCCCTTAGCACCGTAGAGGATAGCAAGGGAGTAAAGGAGGAAGCCAGGCTGTGTGTGGCTGTTCGGAGTGGCGGTACAGCTCCTGGTATCAGCCGTGCTAACCACTGTTGTCGTCTCTAAGAAGGAGCAGGGAAAGTACCGTTTAATTCACCACCTTTCCTTTCCGAAAGGTTCATCTGTGCATGACGGGATTTTGCCAGAGGGTTTTTTCCAGGCGCCTCTCCCTGGCCATGCTTGGTGCCACTTAGCCGGAACACCACATTTGGGAAGCCTCAGCTTTGGGCTGACCTCCAGGTGTGGCATGTTTTTCTGTCTTCCTACAACGGGAAGACATGCTGGCCTCTTCCAGAAGTACCTAGCCCTGAATTGTCTCTCTTTAAGGATTCAGCAGGATCCTCAGGTTTTGGGGCCATTTTTGGGTCTAATTGGTGTGCTGCCGAATGGCCTGCCACATGGCATGAAGCAGGCCTGTGCTCAAACCAGACACTTTTGGAGTTGTTTCCAATTGTGGTTGCTGTAGAGCTCTGGGGGTCTTCCTTGGCCAACCGTAGGATCTGTTTTTATACTGACAACTTGTCCGTTGTTTTTTGCATTAATAAATTGTCATCTTCCTCCCTGTGCTTTAATTTTACGGCATTTGGTTCTTCGGTGTCTGGAGGCTAAGATTATCTTTAGGGCCCAACATGTTCCTAGCTGTGTTAACTTTGTTGCTGATGCTCTTTCCTGTTTTCGTTGGCAGGAGTTTTGGGAGTACCTCCCTTCAAAAAGCCCATCGTTACTGTGGGATCTGATCCGCAGTTGATGTCGCTGGTCCAGTCCTCTCTTGCACCCTCTACTTGGCGGCAATATGGTAAGGCGTGGGAGTCGTGGTTGTCCTTGGCGGGTGATAGGCCCGTGTACACTAGCTCTACGGATAGGGTCGAGGTGACGTTATCTTATTTGTCCTCCCTACGCTCCCGCAAGGTCTCGGGGGCGGTAGCGCAGAAGCACCTTGCTGGCTTAGCATTTCATTTTTAGCTTTGGGGTTTGGCGGATATCACCAAGAGATTTCTTATTAGGCAGATTCTTAAGGGATGAAAATGGGAAGTGGTGACTACGGAGTCACGGCGCCCCAGTCTCTTTCTTACTTTTGGGGTCCCTGGTTTCCTCGTCCAGGACGGTATGTACCTTTGAGTATGAGGCCTTGCTTTTTTTCCTTGTCTTTTAGCCTCCCATTTTTTGTTACTGTTATGCGTTCTAATGTAGACAAGTTATCTGCATTCGTTGAGAAAGTTGTTATTGTGTGGTCAGAGATGATTCCTAGAGTGGCTTGGCAGGGTGCGAGGGATGTGGGAGCCATTGACCAGGCTAGGCGTACTATCAATGCCCAGATGGCGCACTTTGTCAGGTCAAAGTTTAGGGTGGTTGTCAGACACAGGGAATTGGAAGGTGACAACGCACTCTTGATGCTGGATGATGGGGTCCATCTGATGAACATTTGGCTCGACATATTCTTGTCAGGTTTGCAAAGTGGCATTGAGCAGGCGCTTTTCCTGTTGGGTGGAGGTCGGAGCTCCGTGTAGGGGTACACGGAGCTGCTGATGGTGGAAGGAAAGGAGATTTGTGGAGAGATGATGGAAATTTGCCCAGAAGTCGCAGTGTTGGCCGGGAGTCCAGCCGAGCAAACTGCTTCGGGCAGCTGTGGTTGGCACGGAGAAAGAAGAGCTAGCAGTGCCGTTTAATTTTGGAAGATTGTTAAACAAAGTTAATAAATAACTGTGACCTTTTTCCACCCAACAGGAAGCCTCATTGTCTTTTATTCTCAGGGGTAGTTTTTGTTAGAGTTTATAACTTTTTCTGTTAATACACTGGTTTGGGAGGTCTCGGTTTTAAAGTGCCTTATAGGTGAGTTAGGTGTTCAGTTTACTACCTCCCAGTCAATAAACCGCCCTGTCTTAAGACACATAGAAGACAGAGGCCTCCTCAGCGGAAATACCATAATTCACAGATGTGCCCTAAGGAAAGGCAGGGAGTGAAAAGGGCCCTCAATCCTACCCAAAGCCACCTCCTTCTGGATCTTTTCCCTCAAAATCTCCGGGAGCTCTGTAGCTGACTTCAAATTTTGAGACATGCAACCCTCGTCCCTAAACTCGGAATAAAAAACCCAAAACTTAAACCCTCCCACAACTGGCTCGCAGCTAACCGGTCAGGATACCGGTCGAGCCACGGTAACATCTCCGCAATGGTCACCGGCGTCTTTTCGCTCAGGAAGACGTTGGGACCTGGGACCCTGCTTCTGAGACACCCGGGGGCAGTGGACGACTGCGTGGCCACCCCCACAGTACGAGCACTCATGCTTGTACTTACACAAGCCATAGAAACGGCATTGCCCGTCATTATACAACCAGCACGCACCGGTTTGGCGCTGGGCCACCGATCCCTGCACAGCAGATGCAAAGGGACTGGTGGCCGAGGACTGAAAAGGCTGCTGAGGCGACACCATCAAACGCAGCCAAACATCAGCTGCCTTAACACCCCAAACCATATAAGGCTCCAACGCCAAACGCCTCCTTAAATCCTCGTCATATCTACACCAAGCATTACCAGCATGAGTTTTGTATATCAAGTAAATAACATCCTGATACAGAAATAACTCTGAACAGCGCTCTGGATGCTTTTGGCCCATAACATAACCCAACACAGAGAAAGCCTGCAACCGATTGTTGATGGTCTTTTCCACTTTCGGCTTCCTATCCTGAGAGCGGGCAGTAGCCACCACCCTCTCACGGTCCACCAGGTTGGCAGCCCTGGATGACCCACTGTGGTCCCGCTGATGCCGTGCCCGGTGACGTGGACGAGGCCAGCCGAGGGGCTCGATGAACCACCAGAGGAGGACGGGGAGCGCCATCTCGATGACCTGGATATCCTGTGTCTTCCAGTCGACCTGGAGCGGCCACTGTGCCAAGATACTGATACCGCAGAGCCGCGTCGACTGCGCCTGGAATCATCCTGGGAGGAGGAAGAAGATGGCGAATGCCTAGCGCACTGGGAGGGGGCAGGAAGGGCCTGGGGCATAACAAAAACTGGAGGGGGGTTCACAGCTGGCTGTGCAAAAACTGCAACCTCGCCAGAATCAGATCCAGCCATCATAGGAACGGCCGGAGGAAAACCCCGACCAATGGGTGCAGGGGGGGGGGACACCCCAAGGTCGTCCAGGGAAGGAGGAGGGATGTCTGAGGAGGACTGTGCTGATGCTGTTACCCCCATAGCTGCTTCTGCCGAGGATGAGCTATGCAACCTTGATGCGAGGTACTGTGCAGACCAGCCAGGGCCGGAGCGGGACAAGGAAGTCAAGCCCTGAAACTGGAAATGTGGCAGAAGCGTGGGTGTGCGCGCCACTGCGAGCACCTGCGGCGCACGGGGGGGGGGGAAACAGATGACACCCAGGCTGGGCTTATGTGCTCCGGCGGTCTAGAGACTCTCGTAGACCGCCGAGCAGCGCCGGAGACTAAAGGAGGCATGGGAGGGGCGGGAGAAGGGAGATGGGAGCCAGTAACAGCCAAAGGGGAGAGGATCTGTGACAGCCATCCCTCCCCCTCGGTGCGAACACGGGGGCGCCATAATCAAAGGGTCCTCCATATTACCAGGCAAAGCCTCGTCCTCTCAGCGCGCACACAGCCTACTGCTTCTTGTGTGTGCTGCAGTCCAGAGAGGAAGAAGGAGGAGCTCACTCCGCCTTAAATACAAACGAAAGGGGGGAGGAGGATGTAAGTGCACTGCAGTAACCTCCTCCCCTTAAAGTGCAAAACTGTCCATTAATCCCCCTGCGACCAGCTGCCTCCACCAGTCCAGGTGCACCATCCGTAAATACGTCGGGAGTACACCACATGTCCGGGGGTTGAATCCCAAGGTTGCTGGTATTGGTTGCAAATTACGTTGAATAAAATCGCATATATATGTTAAATGTACAAGCGGGATTGGCTTGATTCAAAGGGATGGATTGTTTTTATTTCCCTTAGTCTGAACATCAAGCTACTAGATATGACTGGTGGTGATGATACCTCAGGCTATAGTGGTGCTGGTGCCTCAGGCTCTAGACAGGGTGGAGAGCTGGGGGTACACTATCCACTTGGCATCTATGACGCACTGGGGGTCATTTACTAAGGGCCCGAATTGCTATTTTTCGTCGGGTTTCCCGAATATTACCGATTTGCACCGTTTTTCCCTGAATTGCCCCAGGTTTTTGGTGCACGCGATCCGATTGTGGCACATCAACGCCGGCATGCATGCAACGGAAATCGGGGGACGTGGCCGTCAGAAAACCCAACAGATACGGAAAGAATGCGGTATTAAAAAAAAAAAAAGTGTCGCTTGACACGCACTTACCTGCACCCAGGATAGAATAGTGAACTCCGGCAAACTCCGGCAGAGCTCAGCGCAGCAGCGACACCTGGTGGACATCGGGCGTACAACCTTAGTGAATCACCGGAAGACCCGAATCCTCGACGGAGAACGCGCCGCTGGATCACGACAGGACCGGGTAAGTAAATGTGCCGCAATGTCTCTGGACTATAGCATACTTTCCATTGCTCTGGAAGGTGTGAAGAGCGGATGGGTACTCTATCCACTTGGTGTCTATGGCGCGCTGTCTGATGCTCTGGATGGCGTTGAGAGCGGCTGTGCACTCTTTCCGCTTAGCGACTGTGGCGCACTGACTCAGGGTGTGTATGCCGTGGAGAGCGGCTGCGTGGTTGGCCTCTGGGGCGCTGTGGTGGGGGGCCTTCCGATCTTTGGGACGTGCTCTGTCATATGCTGCTAAGAGCGGATGGTGCTGGCACTGCTGATGAGATTGCTGTACAAGTCTGTTGTGCTGCTTCAGCTTCTCTACGGAGTGGAGAATGGCTGCGCCCCGTGATTGGTCGGCCACTTCGGCGGAGTGGCCGGCAGGTCCATGTGTGGTATGGTTTCCGCATCGGCTGGAGCTGGCAGACGCTGCCTAGACGAACGGAGATGTGATCTCAAGCTAAAGTCTAGAAATGTAATATATAAAAATTGAGAGTGTATTAGACTTATGTATAATTTGTTATGTACGACAGATGATACATACTGCAAAAGAAGCGTCCACTTACCTGTTTCTGTGATCTGGTATCACTGGTCCATTATGAACCACGCAAGCTCTTGCTTAGGCCCCTGCGATGTGCAGCTTTAAGTGGCGCAATGGTAGACCACCGGGTATTCTGGTTCTCTGATCTTGTTAGACGAGTGCTCTGCAGTTTGTGCAGCTGACATTTTCTCCAATCCACCTAACGATGCAGCCATGGTGGAAGTGATAACTGCAGGGCAGCTTGGCTACAGACTCTTCTGCTATGAAATCTTCCATACATATGATGCAGGATCATCAGTTGAGGCATAGCTCATCATGTGCAGACGTTCCAATCTTCCAGCGTCATGTATTCTGGGGCGCTGCATTGTGGTAATACCACTAGTGGTTGGGCCTTCGTCCTCCTGCCTAGCTGGCGCAGTAGGCACAGGTGACAATACAGGGCCTGGTACTGTGATTTATATGACTACACTTGGCACAGTCGATGCCTCAGGCTCTCGTGGTGTTGGAGCCTCAGGTTCTGATGTCTTTGGCGCTGCCTCAGGCTCTGGCACTGCCTCAGGCTCTAGACGGCATGGAGAGCGGATGGGTACTCTATCCACTTTGCGTCTATGGCGCACTGCCTCATGAACCGGATGGTGTGGAGAGCGGCTGCGCACTCTGTCCACCTGGTGTCTGTGGCTCCCCAACTCAGGGTGTGTATGCCATGGAGAGCGGTTGCGTGGTTGCCCTCTGCGGCACCGTGGTTGGGTCGTCCACTGTCGTATGCTGTTAGGAGCGGGCACTGCTGAGGAGATTTCCCCACTACTCCGTGGTGCTGCTCCACAACAGAGTTGCGAACGGCTGCACCCTGTTTGTTGTTGGCGGCTGCGGCGGCGTGGCCAGCGGTCCGTCCACGGTATGCTATTCTCATCGTCCTCCTGCCTAGCTGGCGCAGTAGGCACAGATGACACTACAGGGCCTGGCGCTGCGGTTGATATGACTACACTTGGCACAGTCGATGCCTCAGGCTCTCATGGTGTTGGTGGCTCAAGCTCAGGTGGTGCTGGTGCCTTAGGTTCTGATGGCCTTGGTGCTGCCTCAGGCTCTGGCGCTGGTGCCTCAGGCTCTAGACAGCGTGGAGAGCGAATGGGTACTCTATCCACTTGGCGTCTATGGCGTGCTGCCTCATGAACTGGATGGTGTGGAGAGCGGCTGCGCACTCTGTCCACCTGGTGTCTGTGGCTCCCCAACTCAGGGTGTGTATGCCATGGAGAGCAGCTGCATGGATGGCGCCTGCTCTTTGTTTCCTCAGACTCTTGGTGGCTTGGAGAATGGCTGTGTGGTTGCCCTTTTCGGCGACGTGGTTGGTTCTTCCGCTGTCGTATGCTGTTAGGTGCGGGTACTGCTGAGGAGATTTCCCCACTACTCCATGGTGCTGCTTCTCGACGGAGTGGGGAACGGCTGCGCCCTGTTTGCTGTTGGTGGCTTCAGTGCCGTGGCTGGCGGTCCTTCCGCGGTACGCTATTCTCATTGTCTGGCGCTGGAAGACGCCGGCTAGACTGGCTAGACGAACGGAGACGTCATCTCGGGCTAAAGTCTACAAATGTAATATAGAAATTTGAGAGTGCATTAGAGCTATGTATAATATGTGTATGACAGAGGATACATCTTACAGATGCAGTGTCCACCTACCTGATTCCGTGATCTGGGATCACTGGTCCATTATGAACCACGCGAGCTCTTGCTTAGGCCCCTGCGATGTGCAGCTTTAAGCGGCGCAATGGTAGACCGCCGGGAATTCTGGTCATCTGGCCTTGTTAGACGAGTGCTCTGCAGATTGGGCAGCTGACATTTTCTCCAATCCACCTTACGATGCAGCGATGGTGGAAGTGATGACTGCAGGGTAGCTTGGCTAGAGACTCTTCTGCTATGAAGTCTTCCATACATATGATGCAGGATGAGTTGGCGTAATCCCTTGGGGCGTAGCTCATCATCTGCAGATGTTCCAATTTTCCAGCGCGCCCTCTCCTGCATCGTGGGTTCTAGTGGCACTGCATTGTGGTAATAACACTGGTGGTTGGGCCTTCGTCCTCCTGCCTAGCTGGCGTAGTAGGCACAGATGACACTACAGAGCCTAGCGCTGCAGTTGATATAAGTACACTTGGCACAGTCGATGCCTCAGGCTCTCGTGGTGTTGGTGGCTCAAGCTCTGGTGGTGCTGGAGTCTCAGGTTCTGATGGCCTTGGCGCTGCCTCAGGTTCTGGCGCTGGTGCCTCAGGCTTTAGACGACATGGAGAGTGTATGGGTACCCTATGAACTTGGCCTCTATGGCGCACTGCCTCATGAACCGGATGGTGTGGAGAGTGGCTGCGCCATGGTGCTGCTTCTCGACGGAGTGGGGGAACGGCTGCGCCCTGTTTGTTGTTGGTGGCTTCAGTGCCGTGGCTGGCGGTCCTTCCGTGGTACGCTATTCTCATTGTCTGGCGCTGGAAGACGCTGGCTAGACTGGCTAGACGAACGGAGACGTCATCTTGGGCTAAGGTCTACAAATGTAATATAGAAATTTGAGAGTGTATTAGAGCTATGTATAATATGTGTATGACAGAGGATACATCTTACAGATGCAGTGTCCACCTACCTGATTCCGTGATCTGGGATCACTGGTCCATTATGAACCACGCGAGCTCTTGCTTAGGCCCCTGCGATGTGCAGCTTTAAGTGGCGCAATGGTAGACCGCCGGGAATTCTGGTCATCTGGTCTTGTTAGACGAGTGCTCTGCAGATTGGGCAGCTGACATTTTCTCCAATCCACCTTACGATGCAGCGATGGTGGAAGTGATGACTGCAGGGTAGCTTGGCTAGAGACTCTTCTGCTATGAAGTCTTCCATACATATGATGCAGGATGAGTTGGCGTAATCCCTTGGGGCGTAGCTCATCATCTGCAGATGTTCCAATTTTCCAGTGCGCCCTCTCCTGCATCGTGGGTTCTAGTGGCACTGCATTGTGGTAATACCACTGGTGGTTGGGCCTTCGTCCTCCTGCCTAGCTGGCGTAGTAGGCACAGATGACACTACAGAGCCTAGCGCTGCAGTTGATATAAGTACACTTGGCACAGTCGATGCCTCAGGCTCTCGTGGTGTTGGTGGCTCAAGCTCTGGTGGTGCTGGAGTCTCAGGTTCTGCCGGCCTTGGCGCTGCCTCAGGTTCTGGCGCTGGCAGACGCTGCCTAGATGAATGGAGACGTCGTCTCTGGCTAAAGTCTACAAATGTAATATAGAAATTTGAGAGTGTATTAGATCTATGTATAATATGTGTATGACAGATGATACATCTTACAGAAGAAGTGTCTACTTACCTGATGCTGTGATCAGGGATCACTGGTCCATTATGAACCACGCAAGCTCTTTTCTTAGGCCCCTGCGATGTGCAGCTTTAAGCAGCGCGATGGTAGACCACCATGGATGCTGGTTGTCTGGTCTTGTTACACGAGTGGTCTACAGATTGCGCAGCTGACATTTTCTCCAATCCACCTTTCGATGCAGCCATGGTGGAAGTGATGACTGCAGGGCAGCTTGGTTACAGACTCTTCTGCTATGAAATCTTCCATACATATGATGCAGGATGAGTTGGCATCATCAGTTGGGGCGTAGTTCATCATCTGCAGACTTCCAATTTTCCAGCGCACCCTCTCCTGCGCCGTGGATTTTGGGGGCGCTGCGTTGTGGTAATACCACTTGTGGTTGGGCCTTTGTCCTCATGCCTAGCTGGCGCAGTAGGCACAGATGACACTACAGGGCCTGGCGCTGCAGTTGATATGAGTACACTTGGCACGTGGTTGCTCTCTGCGGTGCCGTGGTTGGGTTGTCCGCTGTTGTAGGCTGTTAGGAGCGGGCACTGCTGAGGAGATTTCCCCACTACTCCGCGGTGCTGCTTCTCGACGAAGTGGGGAACGGCTGCGCCCTGTTTGTTGTTGGCAGCTGCGGTGGCGTGGCAGGTGGTTCGTCCACGGTATGGTATTCTCATTATTTGGTGCTGGCAGATGCTCTCTAGACGAATGGAGACGTCATCTTGGGCTAAAGTCTACAAATGTAATATAGAAAAATGGAGAGTGTATTAGAGCCAAGTATAATATGTGTACCACAGATGATACATCTTACAGAAGAATTGTCGACTTACCTGATTCTGTGATCCACTGGTCCATTATGAAACATGCAAGCTCTTGCTTAGGCCCCTGCGATGTGCAGCTTTAAGCGGCGCGATGGTAGACCACCGGGTATTCTGTTCATCAGTTCTTGTCAGACGAGTGCTCTGCAGATTGGGCAGTTGATATTTTCTCCAATCCACCTTACGATGCAGCCATGGTGGAAGTGATGACTGCAGAGCAGCTTGGCTACAGACGCTTCTGCTATGAAGTCTTCCATACATATGATGCAGGATGAGTTGGCATCATCAGTTGGGGCGTAGCTTATCATCTGCAGACGTTCCAATCTTCCAGCGAGCCCTCTCCGGGGTCGTGT